>NW_015651514.1:580980-589141 GCF_001515625.1 Sinocyclocheilus rhinocerous | reverse complement strand
TACATAAGATATGTAAATATATGTATATATAAATACACACACATGTATATATTTTCATAAAAATATGTTATTTTTATACATTATATTTATTTATTTATAATATAAATTATATGAATATAAATATAGACATGCAAATACATGTAAATATTTTCAAAATATATACTGTATGTTTGAGTATTTATATATATATAATAAATATACACAGAACACACACATATATTATGCAAACAAAAACTTTTATTTTGGATGCGATTATTCACGATTAATCATTTGACAGCACTACTTTTTGTTAATCTCTCTAACATATATAATATTTCATGTTCTTTTATATACAATTTTTGTTGTATTAATCATACAAAAAAAGTATTAGCAATATTTCAGTTTTGTGTGAAAAAAAAAAATATATATAAAATGTTAGTAAATGAGGAAAATCTGCACATTATTTAATGTTTTGATCACAGAGATCTTTGTCAGGCCCAAAATTTATAATGTTTCTAGAATGTGAATAATATTAAGAACACCTCCTAAGAACAAAATCTTTTTTTGCAAAGATTCTGGTTAGTTTAGCAATTCGTCTATTATTCACTGTTAGCACTAGCGTATGCATTAAAAACCCTCTCCATCTATATCAACACGCAGCTTTTTGCCCAAGCCTCACATAAATGTGCACCCAGCCAGGCCGACTCCATCAATCTGCTCATGCCATGTTGATTTACATTTCCCTGACAGAAAGCAATTTATGGTGTGCAGAAATCCAGAATATTTAACCTCGCCTTCTTCTCTTTCCCTCTTGATTCTGAATACATCACAGGTGATGGGATCAAAATAAAGGCAAGGGAAAACGCTGTGGAGAAAATGAATGGAGTTTTTACTCCTGGCTACTTGCAAAGGCTGACATTTTGACATATAATGTTATTTGTGTATCTGACCGTTTAGGCGCGCACCCGAAACCACACTTTGTGTGTTCATGTTCCAGGCGTGCACAAACACAGCCGCCTGTCAGCATGTCGTTTTAATAACTCCTATTAATATCACCCACGTCGCACTCTTTACTTTCTCATTCATCCATGTTTCTTTATCACTAAACGTGTTTACTTTAAAAAGTCCTGCCTGAACAGAAAGAGGAGACAATATGTTCACATTCAGACATAAACAGGCCGATTCGTTTAAAGAGTAGATTGTGAACGTCTTCAAGATCGATCACAATACAAAATCGTCAGATCGCCCAGAAAAAACATCCACGGATAACATCTGGGACTGAATATGGGCAAGAAAGAGATTTCATAAATAAGATTACATGTAAGTTAACTGTTATTTAAAAAAATACACTACCCTTTAAAAGTTTGGAGTCAGTAAGTTTAAAAAAAAAAAAAATAATAATAATAATAATACTTTTATTCAGCAAGAATGCAGTAAATTGACCAAAGTTTTTTATTTTTTATTTTACTAACAATTTACATTTAAAATAAACGCTGTTCTTTTGAACTATCTATTAATCCAAGAATAAATAAATAAATAAAAGTCATGATTTCACAAAAAAATAAAATAAAATATGAAGCTGCACAACTGTTTTATAGTAAGAAATATTTCTTTGCAATCAGAGGAATTCATTATTTTTTTAAAAAGATATACAAACAGAAAACGGTTATTTGAAATTGTAATAATATTTCACAATATAAACATTTTTTTCTTGTATTTTCGACCAAATAAATGCAGCCGCATCCAAAACAACTTAAATTGCATTTCAGATCCATATTATCAGTTCACGTATTTCCTGGGAATCGAACCCATGACCTTGATGTTGTTAGGCCATGCTCTACTGTTCAGTACAGGAACACTATTACGCTTTTTATTTCCCAACACTAATGTGTTCACATTACTTGCAATGCATTACCTAGTCATTTCTGTTAGTCCTGCTGAAACATCACGCGCTGAAGCATCTGAAAAAGCAAAAGGTGTGTAAGGATCAATGAAATCTCATCCCAGTGAACAATGTTTAATTCGCAGTATTCCCATTCATTCCAGAGAAAAAAACATCAAGGAGAAAATGTGATTTAACACAAATCCGCTAGCGTGCCAAGCACAGCTGGGTTACTCACGGCGGTCGCGGTCACAACAGCTGTTGACACACAGGTTCCACTCTTTAATCTGTGACTTCTCTCTGTGTTTATGCCATTAGATCAGATTTACAGAGCTCTCCCAGCATCGCCTGCTGGAAAAAAATAGATTTTTGTCAAGCAAACTGTATATTAGAGGCCATCAACACTGTAGCTGAGTGGATGTTTATATTATTGAGTTAAATGGAGTGATGGCATAAACGTAAAGTCTCTTATGCATAAGTGCTCACCAAGGATGCATTTATTTGATCAAATCTGTTATACTGCATAAATTGCATAAATATGACCAAAAACATCATCAGATTTTCGCATAAGTCCTGAAAGTATAAAGAGAACCCAATCAAACAAATGAGAGAAAAATATTTTCTTTGTCATTTATTTATGCTGATCAGTCATGTACAATGGCTTCAGTACAGAACCGCTGTATGTAATGTTGGTGGGTTTCCTCCTATAAACTGCTTGCTTCAGGACCTTCCACAACATCTCATCAGCCATTCCATAACATTAACTTTGTTGTTCTTTAACCATTCTTTGGTAGAACGAGTTGTGTGCTTGAGGTCGTTGTCTTGCTGCATGGCCCACTTTCTCTTGAGACTCAGTTCTCGGACAGATGTCCTGACATTTTCCTTTAGAATTAACTGGTGTAATACAGAATTCATTGTTCCATCAATGATGGCAAGCCATCCTGGTCCAGATGCAGCAAAACTGTCCCAAACCATGATACTACCACCACCGTGTTTCACAGATGGGATAAGGTTCTTAAGCTGGAATGCAGTGTGTTCTTTTCTCCAAACATAACACTTCTCATTTAAATCAAAAAGTTATATTTTGGCCTCGACCATCCATTAAACCGTTCTCCAATAGCCCTCTGGCTTGTCCACGTGATCTTTAGCAAGCTGCAGACGGGCAGCAATTGAATTTTTGTAGAGCAGTGGCTTTCTTCTTGAAACTCTACCATGCACACCATGGGTGTTTTCATTGTTCTCCTGATGGTGAACTCATTAGCCAACACGAGAAAGTGTTGCTTATAAGTTACCCTGGGGTTCTTTGCAACCTTGTGGACTATTACACGTCTTGCTTTTGGAGTGATCTTTGTTGGTTGACCACTTCTGGGGAGGGTTACGGTGGTCTTGAATATCCTCTATTTGTACACAATATGTGGATTTGTGAAGTCCAAACTCTTTTGAGATGGCTTTGTAACGTTTTCCAGCTAGATGAGCAACATCAGCTCTTTTTCTGAGGTCCTCAGAGATCTTCATTGCTCCTGCCATGATTCACTTCCACAAACATGATCAGACTTTGATGGATCCCTGTTCTTTGAATAAAACAGGGCAGGCTCTGACACCTGATAGTCATTACATTGATTGAAAACACCTCTGAACAGATAGACTCTAATTTCACCTTCAAATTAACTGCTAATCCTAGAGATTCACTTACAGATATGCAATAATGGATAATTTTCCTGAATAAATAAAATGACAAAGAAAATATTTCTCTCATTTGTTTGATTGGGTTCTCTTTGTCTACTTTCAGGACTTCAGGTGTGAAAACCTGATGATGTTTTGGGTCATATACGTATATGCAGAAATACAGAAAATTCTAAAGGGTTCACAAACTTCCAAGCAGCACTGTATATACAGTGTATATATATATATATATACACTACCGTTCAAAAGTTTGGGATCAGTAAGACTTGTAATGCTTTTTAAAGAAGTCTCTTATGCTCATCAAGGCTGCATTTATTTGATCAAAAATACAGAAAAAAACAGTAATCTTGCAAAATGTTATTACAATATTAAAAAATGGTTTCTATTTTAATATACTTTGAAATATAATTTATTTCTGTGATTCAAAGCTGAATTTCCATCAGCCATTATTACTGCGGTATCAAGTGTCACATGATCCTTCAAAAATCATTCTAATATGCCGATTTATTATTATAATTATCTATGTTGGCAACAGTTGTGCCGCCAAATATTTTTTTGGAAACTGCTATACTTTTTTTCAAGATTCTTTGATGAATAATAAGTTAAAAAGAACAGCCTTTATTCAAAATATAAATCTTTTCTAACAATATAAATCTTTGCTATCACTTCTTAACAATTTAACACATCCTTGCCGAATATGCTAAAGAAAAGAAAATTGGATACACAAGTCTTTTTTGCATTTTTTGTCAGTGGAATAACACTTGAGACGTTTTGAGATCTGTTGTGATATTACTAGAATCTTTTTCTCATTAAAAAAAGTCATTCCATTTAATCTCTGAACTACATTGAGAAAATATAGAGTTAATAAATTATTTTCAGTGGGTGGTCTAATAATGTCCACAGTTAAAGCATGCATTGTTGTAATTGTTTTAACATATTATCTGTGTATGACTATTAGACGGAGATGCCTGAACGCAGATTTGACAGGGAGTCAAAAGCATGTCGGTGCTAATTTTCCAGTTTTAATGCAGTTACAAATGCAGGCCGGCCTGTTTTTTTGTTTTTGACACGTGTTGGAGTGACCTTGGAAAATCCAGCAAATGTTTAGTCACACTTTAATTCACACCGCTGTGTTCTTTGCTGCGTTTGCCCTCTGGAGGCCCAAAAATGATGAGAGTGGAAGCCGTGCTTTCTCCTCATCAGAATAACAATGTCGCCTTTGTCTCTACGTCTTACCCGCAGTTTGTCAGAGATTGCGTCTGAAAACTCGGCGAGGCGGCGCTACACAGAACCGGTTTAAGTGATTTAAAATGGCCTTCCTTCAGAAACCAAAGAACGCTTGGCATCAATAATGCAACAAACTCTGGAATGTGATAAAAGAGAGTTATGATACTGTCACATTGGCATAGAGCTAAAAAGCGAGATGAAATGGCCAGTTACTCTGCCTAGATTTGCAACTGGAAAAATATGATGACTTACCTTATGACAGATCACAACCTTTCATATAATTCGAACTTGTTTTAAACAGTTTCTCGCCGCTTTATTTATACAAGGAACCTAATTCTCTTTGCAGTTTGCATCCTCAAAATAGACTGGATTAAAGCGCTTTATATGATGGGAATTGGCGTTTAGTGCTTACCTTGGCACAAATCTGGTGTTCCTCCTGCTTTTTGTCTTTCCAAAGAGGAACGTACTAACACTCTGAAGTATGTTTGCCTTCATAATTCATCTAAGCTGAATCTATTTGTTCTCATCCCGCTGGCACATGTAAACAATTATTCATGCCTATATTTAAAGTCTTATAAATTCGGGTTTGGCAGGAGTAGAAACACAAAATATTTCCAAGTCTTCCCGCATGCCGGAGATCAAATGCCAAGCTGTTTGTGCGATCAATCGAGCTCTTTGTTCTGGCCGTGTACATTCAAGGGTGAATCTAGTAGTATGTTCTTATGTAAATGCCCTCAGCATCAGGGTTGTGTCACAAGTCAACAGTGCTAATGCCTTTGAAATTCCAGTTTAGTGAACTTTAAGGCCTGAACTTGAATCAAATTTGAGTTGAGGTGGCAAACAGCACGCAGAATTGTAATTAAGCATAACATTTAAGGAAGACTTTACATTGAAAGTTTGCTGTATGACTTATTTATATGTTTAATCGCGTTATCTTACATACATTTCCAGAAACCTTACATGATATACACTACCGATTTACATACACTAATTCATATACACTAATGATCTGGGTCGTGAGATTTTTAAAAATGTTTTTGAAAAAAGTCACCAAGCTCACCAAGGCTGAAAATACATAACACAATATTGTGAAATATTTTTACAATCTAAAATAACTGTTTTCTGTTTGAATATATTTTTAAATGTAATTTATTCCAGTGATCAAAGCTGAATTTTTATCATCATTACTCCAGTCTTCAGTGTCACATGATCCTTCAGAAATCATTCTAATATGCTGATTTGATTTCTGGTTATCAGTGTTGGAAACAGCTGTGCTGCTTAATATTTCTGTGAAAACTGTGAGGCATTTTTTCAGGATTCTTTAAGAATAGAAAGTAAAATAAAAAGCATGTGCTTGAAATAGAAATCTTTTGTGTAAATGTCTTGATTTAATACATCTTTGATGATTATTTTTTTTCTTCAAAAAAGAAAATAACTTATTGACCCCAAATTTTTGAACAGTAGTGTATATTTCATTATATCAATTATATAAATACATAATTAAATATATGAATTTAATTTAGCTTAAGTTACAATAAATGTATTTAAAATTAATGATGCATTTACTTAAAAAAATAGATGCTGGAATAATTTATTGCATTTGAAATCACATACTTGCTGAACATGCTGTATTTAAAGAAAATCTGACCTCATGACTGATGAAGTGTTCTTTAATCTGCAGGTGTGTATATATGAACACATTTCCACATCACATCTGCCATATTGCCACTGTCCTTTGACCCGGATGTTCTTCAACCTGTGATGTACAAACAACAACTGTGAAAAAAATTCTTAACCACGAGAAACAACTTTCTTGGTATCTACCATCTTAAACATAAAGGGGGTTTTCACAGTGATGCCATACAAGAACACATTTTGGATCCCCAAAGAACATTTCAGTGAACAGTTCTTAAAAGAAGCCTTTCTTTTCTTATTGTAAAAAAAAACAAAAAAACTTTTTCTACTTTTTTTTTTTTTGTGGAATGGAAAGTTTACACGCACTTAAAATAAAGGTTATTTATTGGCATTAATGGTTTCATGAAGAACATCCATAAAACCTTCCATTGCACAAAAGATTCTTTATATACTTAAAAAAAAATGTTCCAAAAGAGGTTTTGCCAGTGATGCAATACACTGTAAAAAAATGAATCATGTGTCTTGTAATTTTCATTTAAAAAATGAATTAAAGTGAATTAAAAATACTGTGTATATTTTATGAAAGAAATCGTGTTTCAGTGCTTTATAGAAAATAAATGAGCACATTTCACTAATAATATTAA
This sequence comes from Sinocyclocheilus rhinocerous, assembly GCF_001515625.1. Lineage (NCBI taxonomy): Eukaryota > Metazoa > Chordata > Actinopteri > Cypriniformes > Cyprinidae > Sinocyclocheilus > Sinocyclocheilus rhinocerous. Next base: position 582,091 of record NW_015651514.1, on the reverse strand, counting down.
ATTCATTGTGTCACAGATTAAATAATTTTGCAGATTTTACACAATTTATTCAGGTAGATTCCATTAAAGAAATTAAGGCTTAAAAACTCAAAAATATTATTATGGGTAATATTGTTACCATAATTTTTTTAAAAGTAGATAGCACAACACATTTTTTTTACAGTGTAGAAGAACTATTTTTGGTTACCCAATGAACCATTCAGTGAACAGTTCTTAAAAGAACCATATTTTCCTTAGTGTGAAGAACATTTTAATAATCTAAAGAACCTCATTTTACTTTAAAGAACCTTTTGTGGAATGGAAAGATTCCATAGATGTTAAAGGTTCTTTATGAAACCATCAATGCCAAATAAAGGTAAAAAAAAAAAAAAATGATAGTGGAAAAATTGTTCTTTTGGTCATTGAAATGTTTTTCACACTTAGAAAAATGGTTCTTTTAAGAACTAATCACTGAAAGGTTCTTTGAGAAACCAGAGATGGTTCTTCTATGGCATCACTGGAACAAAAAAAAGACCCTGTAACATTCGTAACCTTTATTTTAAATATATTAAAGGTTCTTTAAGGAACCATCAATGGCAATAAAGAAACTTTATTTTTAATAGTGTATAGCGCTTCAAAAGATCTGCCTAGCTTATAATTCTGTGCCATTTTTTTTACATTTTCAAATCTGAAAGCTAGCTCCCATTGCATTTTAGGATATGTTACAAAATCTCAGCAGATGCAGGTATTGTTGCCCTATATGGTTTCATGAATACTGTGGATTCAGACATCCCGCTTATTAAACATACAGCATTTTGCATGCTTCACAGTAAGGAAAAATGCATATTCAGACTTCCAACTTATGCATTAGAAGAGAAACCAATTCTTCAATTACGAATTTTGCCTGACCCCGCTCTGCATACTATTTTTATTAAAGGGGTCATATGATGCGATTTAAATTTTTCCTTTCTCTTTGAAGTGTTACAAGCTCTTGGTGCATAAAGAAGATCTGTAAAGTTGCAAAGACTAAAGTCTCAAATCCAAAGAGATATTCTTTATAAAAGTTTAAGAGTCAGCCACACCTACCTAAAACGGCTCGTTCTAACACGCCCCCACATACCTACGTCACGAT
>NW_015651514.1:573203-580620 GCF_001515625.1 Sinocyclocheilus rhinocerous | reverse complement strand
GGATCGGCTTTCACCGTGGACGAAGCGGAGTCCAGCCCGGGGTCGGCACATGTGGTTGCTGCAAGCCCGCCAGATGCTCCTTCGTCGAATCCTCTGCCTCTGCTCACTCTAGCCCTCCGGCCAATAATGTGTTTTTTTAACCTTAAACCGCATAAACACATTTCATTACACCAAATACACAAAATAATGTTCTTTTTAGCAGCATCATATGACCCCTTTAATAATAGGTCAAGAGGTCTGTATGCTAATGAGCGTGCTGATAACGAGCTTTGATGTTGCAAATCAACTGTCAGATCAAAGCCCGGCCTCGCAGACCAATGAGGGTTTGGCAGCCACAGTCTCCAACCTCCCTGTTTCAGAGACCAATTAACACCTGCCTCCATCTAACTGCCTGATACCCTCTTCACAGCAAAAATGCTTAGCAGGTGATTAGCGATGCTAAATAGGTGCTGGCGAGACCAGTCATCCAAAGCCTGCGTGTTTAAAAACTCCTGTAAAGTTGAGCCAATCATTCGGGCGGCTGTTCCCCGGGCAGAGCTCTCGGTGTGCTAAAACGAGGTCAAGATGAAACCTGCCGAGCGGATTCTGAGACTCTGCAAGCCAGCGTTTGGTGAATTAAGATGCAAAGGAACATGCACAGTTTTGGACTATCAATTAACATCCTTTTAAAACAGCAGGTGTCGGGTGAGATTTATTGCTATATCATGTAGAGATCTGAACATGTTTGAAAGTGTGTAGATTAACTTTGATCTCATTTATTTGAGACTTTGATTTTATTTAAAGGAATTAATTCATCATTGTCATCATTTACTTACTTTCATAAAGCTCTTTTCCATACAAGACAGCATAAAAGTAAAAAAAAAAACACCATAAAATTTGTCCAAACACCTTTTCAAGCCATGTGATACCTTTGTGCCAAATTTAAGGAAATAGTTCATCCAAAAATTAAAATGGTGTCATTTACTCGCCTTCATGTTGTTCCAAACCAGTATTTCCTTCCTTCCTTCCTAGTCAAAAACTGTTTGTAAATCTTTCATTATGTTATCTTAATCACCAAATCTTGGATTTAATCTCTTTTTCAACTTGTTAGCACAGGTTTAGAGTGGAAAAAAAAAAGCTTCATTTGTGGATAATTTTGGAAATTTTCACTCAAGCTAAGGTGCATAAGCTCAAATCAATGAAGCCTACAATCAATCAGTTGCAAGAAGAAATACAAAACCTATGCTAATCGAAAGAAAACAAGTTGCTTAAAGATTTGGGAAAAAATATAGCATTCAGAGAGACTTGCAAGCAATTTTTGTAGGCCGGTCATTTTGGAACAACACAAGTGTAAAAAGGTGGGCAGAATACGAAGAAAACTATATACTTATACCCACTGTCAGGAGGTTTAGTCCAATGCGACAACATTTAACTAGAATTTTCAGGAAAAAGAAAGTCCTCTCTGGGTCAAAGTGACCAGAACACAAGATAAGGATTAATACAAAGGTAGTACATCATGACTCGCTTTAATGCTAAATAATAAAAACCCAAGAGTGAAATCACAAAAGTCATGCCTATCTTTTATCAAGTGTTCAGTTTTTTTTTTTTTTTTTAAGATATATTTATGAGCTGTTTATGCCTTTATTCAGACAGGAAAGTATAGAGCAGACAGGAAAGCATTGGGTGGAGAGAGAGTGGAGCAGGATCAGCAAAGGATTCGAAGGATAGGATTCGAACTCGGGTCGCCGTGAGCGCAGTTGCGCTGTATGTCGGCACACTAATCATGAGGCTAGTGTTCAGTTTTGGTGAAAAACATTTTAGAGCAAAATATTTGAGCATTTGTCCAATAAAATCATGGTGATCACCATTGTTCTTCTGTACACCATCAAGTGGCCATTTCTTTGGGAAAAACATGACCAGTGAACCAGTTACAAATGTAAATGGGATCATATACTGCTCTACATATTAATGTCAAGTTGAGTTATATATGTATTTTGTTGCACAAAAACACAGAATCACATGCTTTTAAGTAAGATTTAATGGAGAAATCACAGAGGAATTTAGGAAGCCTCACAATTGAGTTTCTTCATTGATTTGATGTGTTGTAAACACTTGAGTCTTTGAAACCGTTACAATGGTTGAGTGCAAGTACACATGCGTGACTGTGTAAAAATAGTGGCCAAAGGCATTTGCCTCAAGATCTGATCAGATTTCAAGTGGCCAAGTCCACGGATCTCAATCCGATGGCTGAATATGATTATTTTCACAACGAGCTCCATCTTTCAATCAGTAATCTCCCGGCTGCCCTGCCATTTGCACATGAGCGTGATTGTTCCGTGCATGCAGAATGAATTCTATTTATAATCCCTCTTTTCATATATAGCCGTTTTCAACCCACAGAAAATATGTCAGTCCACAAAATTATAGCTCAAAAATTCAGGCCTGTTTGTGAATTGAAAAATGAATATCAAAATGAAGATATGCCAAGCATTTGTTTACCGCCAAATGAAACGTGATGGTAATGTTTGGCTTTCACCAAACAGTTTTTCTTTCTTCGCCCTGAAAAACATAAATGTGAGATTAAGTTCTCATGGAGAGAATGGCTTCGAGAATATTAAATTGCTTGCTTTAGAGTCCATGTTTCCTGTCTGCACAATATATTTGGAAAAAACTTTATATTTCTTAAAGCAAAACACCAACACACTCTCATGACAACGTCATAATATGTACAGTATGAGATTATGAAATTGCATGATATGCAAGATTTGAGGAGGGAATTAAAGAGAAACAATAAAAACATCATTAAAGTTATTATAACCCTATCTATCTATCTACCTATCTATCTATCTACAGGTGCATCTCAATAAATTAGAATGTCGTGGAAAAGTTCATTTATTTCAGTAATTCAACTCAAATTGTGAAACTCGTGTATTAAATACATGCCATGCCGAATTGAGGCAGTAATTAAAGCTAAAGGAGCCCCTACCCCTACATGTACAGTAAATTAACATACTTTCCAGAAGGCCAACAATTCACTAAAAATGTTTTTTTATTGGTCTTATGGAGTATTCTAATTTGTTGAGATAGTGAGTTGGTGGGTTTTTGTTAAATGTGAGCCAAAATCATCACAATTAAAAGAACCAAAGACTTAAACTACTTCAGTCTGTGTGCACTGAATTTATTTAATACACCAGTTTCACAATTTGAGTTGAATTACTGAAATAAATGAACTTTTCCACGACATTCTAATTTATTGAGATGCACCTGTATCTATCTATCAATCTGCTATTTCATGTAAAATACTGCGTATTTTCTCATTTTCATTTGTCATTTCCAGTTTTTAGATTGTGTTGGTTTGGTTTTCATGGGCTCACATGTTCACACAGCAGATAAATGTGACACAAATCTGAGAAAAGCAAAAATGCCAATGAATCTGATACTGTCAAATCTGGACCGCTTTCACATGCAGAAATAAATCATATCTATATCTGTTTTTTTTGGTTCAGTGTGAAATGTCATTTCATTTAACGTCAATCTAATTCAAGACTCCTCATGATTGTGCAATTGATTTACCTTGGCATGAATAATAAAATAATATGAATTGCATTTGAAATACATGAAAATATGCAAAAATATATTTCATGTAATACTATATACTGATGCACATGATGTGCATACAACAGATATTTGCTAACAGCTATTGAATATTAAAGGGGTCATATGATGTTGCTAAAAAGAATATTATTTGTTGTAATGAAATGTGTTTCTGTGCTTTAAGGTTTAAAAAACACATTATTTTCCACATACTGTACATTATTGTTTCTCCTCTATGCCCCGCCTTTCTGAAACGCGTCGATTTTTACAAAGCTCATTGGTCTGAAAAGCGAAGTGTGCTCTGATTGGCCAGCTATCCAGTGCGTTGTGATTGGCCGAATACCTCAAGCGTGTGCCGAAAATGTTACGTCCCTTAACATATTGTGATGCCCTGTCCGGCCGGAGAGACAAGACAAAAACATAAAAACCCATTATAAACGAGGCATTTGTTGCATCCAGTAGGGACATAATTACGGATTATAATCACGACATGGCGGCGGCAGCAACAATACTACAGCAAGTATAAAAGTTATGTCTTCTTTCTTTGCGTGAACATTTGGGCGGCGTTATGCAAATCTTCCCACATCGTGACGTAGACATGTGGGGGCGTGTTTAAACGAAGCGTTTTAGGAGGGAATGGGCCAGTCTTAACTTTTATAAAGAATATCTCTTTGGGTTTGAGACTTTAGTCTTTGCAACTTTAGGGATCTTATCTATTCACGAACAGCTAACACTCCAAAGAGGTCCAAAAAGGCAAACTTGAAATCGCATCATATGACCCCTTTAATGCTAATGCATAAGACTGGAAGTATAAAGTCCTTTAATTTAATAAAATAAAATATGGCATTTTATAGAAATGTGTTGATACTGATGGGTAGAGTATGTTTTGGACAAAAAAAAAAGTTGTCACCTGCTAAAAGTTATTTTTGACTGGAAAAAAGTATTAGTTTCAAAACCAAATATACGTATGCTAGTTTAAAAAAAAAAAAAAAAATCACATCTTCTTCTGAAATTGTATCCTCTGTGACCACTTAAAGAAACAGGTCACCCAAAAATTTAAATTTGCTCAAAATGTACTCACCCTCAGGTCATCCAAAACGTAGATGAGTTTGTTTCTTTTATCAGAACAGATTTGGAGAAATGTAGCTTTGGATCACTTGCTCACCAATGGTTCCTCTGCAGTGAATGGGTGCCGTCAGAATGAGAGTCCAAACAACTGATTAAAAACATCACAATAACCCACAAGTAATTCACAACACTCCAGTCCATCAATTAATGTCCTGTGAAGTGAAAAGCTGCATGTAGGAAACAAATCCATCATTAAGGCGTCTTAACATCAAACTGTCACTTCTGGCCAAAATATGAGTCCATAATCAATAATAACACTTCCTCCAGTGAAAAAAAGTCCATATTCTGTTGTCCTCTCACATCAAAATCCACCGACATATTTGTTTAGAACAGTTTTGGCTTGTAAACGGTGCTTGACCTGTGTATATTTCCATCCCGATTCAGATGAGACCACAGCAGTATTAAAGATAGAGCCTGAAGCAATGGTTTAAAATCAAATACATCTTAATTGGATGGCCTGAGGGTGAGTACATTGTTTAGCACATTTTCATTTATAGTAAACTATTTCTTTAAATGAATGCAATGCTAATCACAATTGCTATCACAAAAGCCTGTCATGATCTGGTTTAAAATTTCCTGTCGCATGAATCCAGTGCTGTCATAATGTCAAACGTGCTCTTGGTTCCTCAACCTGAGGTTGATTGAAGTCTTCTTTCATGGTAATTTAAACGAGCGATAGTAACTTAAGCTTTAATTAAATCTCCAGCAGATAGACCGAGAATGGAGAAGCTGTACCGTGTTTTCAGGTGGTGCAAGCGAACAGCCATTTAACTGCATGATTACAGTTCATAATTAGACACCGATATTGCAATTATGGGAGGAGCGTAAATCTCACACATCACAGATTCACTTCTGGATTTACGGCCTTTCCTCCCGGTGCTTTGCTTCAACATTAGTATTGATTAAGAAGAGAGGCTCCGTTATGAAAATGAGCCTTTTCATTTGTTTTTGAGGATGTTGTATATCCGCTCGAGCAGTAACTCACTGACATCGTGCGTAAGTAAGCCTTTTAGGTGCGATTATGTAAATTGCGTCTCCGATTGTAGATTACGTATTGATATGTTATTGCTCTCCCCATAGGTCTAAAGCATCTAAAGAGAAAGAAATCCTATCTGGAATTTCTCCGAATCTCATTATTGCTTAAGCAAACTTTTATCGGGTACTTCATCAAGGCTCAGATACCGGCTAATGCGTTACATTAATTAGAGATACCTTTCATTAGTATCTATGGATTGCTGGTGGAGAGCAGATAATGGAGAAGGACACGATGTGCGTGCACGGGAAGCTTGTTCGCAGTGAATGGGTGCCATCAGAATGAGAGTCCAAACAACTGATAAAAACGTCACAATAATCCACAAGTAATCCATATCACTCCAGTCCAGTCCATCAATTAACATCTTGTTAAGCCAAATGTCATGTGTTTGTAAGAAACAAACCCTTCAAGACTTCAAACCATCGCTTCTGGCAAAAATGCCAGTCTATAATAAATACTAATGCTTCCTCCAGCGAAAAAGTCTTCTCACATCAAAATCCACCCACATATTTGTTTAGAACTGTTTCAAACGGTTTTTCATGCTTTTTTATATACTTGCATACATTAGTAATTCATTTTGCACTACATGCTAATACTTTTTATATATTATTACTATTACTATTATTATTATTCTTTTTCTTTCTGTTAATACATATATGCACTATTTGTAAGCAGCCCAGCTGCAATTGCTTTGGTAATACAAATGTATAGTTTTTGTCATGCCAATAAAGCACTCTTAAATTGAAATTGAAATTGAGAGAGAGAGAGAGAGAGAGAGAGACAGAGAGAGAGAGAATTTCTCCGAGAGTTTTGTGGGATTTTCAGAAATACCAAAATATTTTCAAAAAGGCTGAGATCACAATTTAAGTACAAGGAAAGAGGAACAGTATGTCAATAGGGGTGAGGTACAAATATATTGTTTTTATATATATTGTAAAGTATTGCCAAAGTATTGCTTTGATTGTATTTTTTTTTCACACAAATATTTTTGGACAAAAATAAAATAAAACATTGCTATGTATGTTTGTTTTAAATTATACTAAACAAACAAATTATAATTAAAAAAAATAAATCATACACACGCACGCACGCACGCGCGCACACACACACACAAACACACACACACACACACACACACACACACACACACACACACACACACACACACACACACACACAAATACACAGTCTATCATTTTACTCATTAACCACACTTACTTAATCAAAAATACAGTAAATATGCAAAAAAAAGTAATATTGAGAAATATTCCAATTTAAATAATAAATAATATTCTATTTGGAATATATAAAAAAAAATTTAAGCATCATTATTTCAGTCTTCAGTGTTTCATGATCATTAAAAAAATTCAAACATGCTAATTTGCTGTTTCAGATTAAAAAAAAGAAATATTATGTTTAATGTTGAAAAATATATTATGCTGCTTTTTTATCAGTGGAAACTGATTACACACACACACATACACACACACGCACGCATGCACGCACGCACGCACACACACACACACACACGTATATATATATATATATTCCATAATGAATAGAAAGAATAGAAAGTATTCTTTATGACATAACATCATAAATGCTGTTACTATAACTTTCAATCAAGTTATATATATATATTAATTTAAATGAAATTTAGCCATAAAAATTTGTCATAAAATG
>NW_015651514.1:556314-573176 GCF_001515625.1 Sinocyclocheilus rhinocerous | reverse complement strand
AAATTGAAGGACTGAGCTGTATATATTTGTTTGTGTGTGTGTGTGTATACACACATATACATACATATATATACACACACACATATATATATATATATATATACACACACACACAGTGAATATATAGCCCAAAAGGAAATTTATAAATATCATCTTAATGATGTAATATAATTTAGTGAAGTGTTTCGTGTGGCAAAATGCTGAAACACTCACATTATAATAAAATCATTACAGAGCCTGAAAGCAAAAACAGATTTCTCAATGAAAAGCATACTTACCTGTAGTGTCTTGTCTTCATTTTCTGAATAAATGTAAGCGGATGGTTACCGAGGAGAGCTGTGGTCACGATTCCCTCTCACTGCATGGGTCTGGAACTGCACGAGAGTGAATAAATGATGACAGAATTTTAATTTTAGGGTAAAAAACGCCTTTAAACACAAGACTAAAATGGATGAAATTGCTGATCCTTGATACGGAGGCTCTGAGGGGCTCCTCAAACCTTTGGTTGCCCAGAAAATATTACAATTTCACAGCTTTATTTCATTTTGGTGACTCTTGGCATGCTTTAACAGAAGAGCCACGACACTGCTCTCTCCAGCTGATGGGGTTAGTGAGTGTTTTTTTTGATGCTATACTCTGCAATCTGATTTAGGACTCGGGGAAGGTCACTGAGCATCAGTGGCCATCTCCAGATAAGAGCCACAATGGAGGAAAGTTAGCATAATAAAGTGAGTGACTGCTGCCCGCCCTGCCAAGGACACCTCTTATCTGCACCACCGAGACGCGGTCCACGTAGAGCTTCATTAAGATTAATGCAATGCAAAGTTCTCGAATGAATGCGACAGACGAGAGAGATAAAGAGACAGATTCTCTGTCACGTATCCAGAATGACGTCCCGTGGTGCCAAACACTTCTTCAAAATAGATTCGACCCCTTTCTCTACGAGCACCGCTTTGACCATAAGGTTGAAATGTAATAGGATATAATCCTCAATATTATGAAGGTGCTTAGCTATTAAACTGGAGCATTATTTCCTTGTGCATGACACATCCTTGACCTGGGCTGCTTGATATATATGTGTGTGTGTTCTGTGTATATTTATTATGTATATATAAATACACACACTTACAACATTTATTTCATATATAATATATATTTCATATATATTTTTTACATATATATATTTTTTTTTTTAGGTTAATCTCTCTTGAGCTTGAGTTTCATGCAGAGCGCAACAGTAAAATCATGTTTAAACTCACCACAACAAAACTAATCCAGAAATATGATCGTGAAGCTATTTGATAGCAATAAGACATATGCTATGGAAGCTTGTTTCTGCCACAAGCAATAATAAGTGACTTTTTTATTGCAATTCTCTGTTGTTTTTTTTTCCAGAATATAAGTCAAAGTTATGAGAAGAAGAGTCAGAATTGTGAGATATATTTAAAAAGAGAAATGTGACAAGTAAACTCAGAATTCAAAGAAAAATGTAAAAATTGTGAGATATGAACACCGAATTGCAAGATATTAATTCAGAATTGCAATATAATCTTGCAATTCTGAGAAGACTGGAATTGTGCGATATAAACTTGCGTACATTATGAGAGAAAAGTCAGAATTGTGATATTAAGCGTTGCAATTAAGTTTTTTATTTTTTATTCCATAACGGGGAAAAATTGTGATTTGTAAATTTGGAATTGCAAGAATGAAAATAATAATTTTGAGTTTATTGAGTCTTTTAATTCTGACTTTTTTTTTTCTTGTAATTTTGAGTTTATATTCCAAAATTCAGACTTTTCTTCTCAGAATTTTAACTTATATCTTGCAATTCTATCATATTGCGAAAAAAAAGTCAGAACCATGAGCAATACACTCAGAAATGCAAGGTGTCAGAATTGCATGATACAATTTATTCCATAGCAGAAATGGGCTTCCATATATATGCTTAGAAGACACAAGTATAATTTTTTAAATAAAATAAAATGAATAAATCTATATCGAAGTAGCACAGCAGCATTAGCTTAAATAATAGTGTAATTTCAAGCAGGACGTTCTGTTTGACCAACTTAACGGCTCATGGGAAAACCTGTTCGTTAATAATCATTATTAGTTTTGCAGTTCCATTTTGAGACACTAGTAGCACTGAAAGAACACTTTAACTTTGATATATGTTTGTTTTTATCCCTCTCAGTATTCCTGCCATTTACTGGAATCCTTTCATGTTACTCAGCCCTGGTATAAAGGCTTTTCTTTGCCTTCGTCTGTCACTAAGTTTCACACTTACATCTCAAAGATGCATTGTGTGTGAAAGAGAAGATGACTTTTAGCGGGGCAACTAAATAGACGCTCTTGCATTTTGAAAACGCATGCTAGTCTCTGCCATTTGTTCTGTGAAAAGCTGTTTTTAAAACCTTTCTCCATTAGGCCCATCTTCTTTTTTAATACTAACCTTTACTTCTCACTTTTGAAAGTTTCAAAGTGTGCATGTTATGTTGCGGGAAAGAAAATCAATTCATCTCGAAGAACATGAAGTAGTTTGTTTACAGGAACAAATCTATTGACACATCAACACATTCTTCTCGCTTTAAAGGATGAGTAATTTTGTGTGTCAGTATAACACCAGACACAAGGTCTTGATGGAACAAAACTCAACTTCAGATAAAAACACTAGTAGGAAGTGTGCATAAAAAAAAAAAATAAAAAAAAATCTCTCAATCCATTATCTTATTTTTCATTTTGGCACACACTGTCCTTTTTCCACCTACGGACACAGGCTCACCATCATAGAACTTTTAACTATTTACTGGGTCAACACTACTTCAGTGTTCACAGACCCATTATGGAAAATGATATAATAATTGATCTCTCTAAATATTTTTGTGTAATATACTTCATATTATGAACTTTTTTTTTATGAAATGAAAAAGAAAATGACATTGATTTTGAGAAACATATTATTCAGACATATTTTTCGAGTTTTGTGCCATTGTCACCATTCGGAATAATTCTCATTAGATTGCTGTAATACAGATTTTTTTAAATCAATGACTATTTAATTTAGCATATATTAAAGGGGAAACAACTTTTTTTTTGGCATTTTAAATAATTGTAATATTTAATACATTATGTATAAATCTCATATGTAGTCATACATTTTTTGACTACATTTAAAAAAAAGATCACATTGTACACACAAATTAGATTAGGCTACTGTACAGCATTTTATTAATCAATTACTAAATTAGCATATATTAAACAAACTAAATTTAAATTTTTAATATATTGATTTTATATATGTATATATCTTATATGTAGTCATACATTTTCATGAGTACCGAGTATGTATTATATATATATATATATATATTATTATATTATTATATTGCTGTAAAACTGTTTTTTTTATATCTGTTTTGTTGTAAAACAACACATTTCTTGCAATTTCAATAATTGTAGTATTTACTATATTGTGATATAATACATGCATATATCTCATCATATGTATACATACATACATACTTTAAAACACTGATATTTAATGGACTGCCTTTAGCTTTGATTACATTGTGCATTTGTTGTCGTGCTATTGTTTCGACAGCATTATGCACCATAACATTTATTTTGAAGAGTTGCATTAATTTTTGATCATGTATTGACAATGGGAGAGTCAAACCACTCTGTAAAGCACATCCTAAAGACTTTCATTAATTTAGGGTTAAGAGCAGGACTCTGTGCTGCCAATTCATACATGACAATGATTCCCCATGCTCACTGAACCACTGTTTCACAATTTGGGGCCCAATGAATCTTGACATTGTCATCCTGGAATATGTACATGGGTATGTCTTCCTACATGGTTGTTTGTGAAACAAAAAAAAAAACAAGCTACACACTGCATCATTTAGGCTTAAAAGAATTGTTGTAACAATTACCACTAACATACCAGAAAAAATATAAAATCCTAATATTAGAATACTAATCCCTACAATAATGATTCGATCCTAAAAAGTATTTGCATATATATCTCAATGTTTTAAAAAAAAACATGACTTATATTGCATTCAAGCTTCACATCCTAAAAACGCTGCTTAATTTTTGTTTTTTTTTGGAGGCGAAATGTTGCCGACAAGTTACATGAGACTTGTCCACTGAAAGGTATCCAGACAGTGACTCGGACAGAACGAGGAGCCTTTGAAAGAGGACAAGGACCTGTTCAGACGAGTTTAAAAATAAACCTGATGGAAGTAGGACTGGTGCCATTCTGTAGGTCCACATCCTGTCTGACTGCCGCCCTGCAGAGTAATCGGAGAGGTGGCAAAGCATTCTCGCTCTGTCTTTCTTCCTTCAGCTTCCCCGGGGGAAATCAGCGGCTTTCAGAGCCGCCCTGCCTGGAGTCCCGTCACCGCGGCTGGCTGTGACAGGACCTCGTACCCAACCATGAGGCAGCAAAGAGACTGGGGAAGAGACAGCTGACTTCCACTGTAGTACACCAACTAAAAAAAACAGCACCATCCATCCAGAGCTGATCCGAGCCATCAGTCAATCTGTAGATGTGCACTGAGCTCTGAACCCATCAGACTCCAACTGCTGCATCCTAAATAACTCTCAACAGCTGTTTGCGATAAAGGTAGTTCAACCAAGAATGAAAAATCAGTCATCATTTACTCCTGTACTTTCAAACACGCAAGTATCTTCATATACACACACACACACACACACACACACACACATATATATATATAACCTTCAATAGTAAATATACACATTCAAATAACGTTATATGTTGGGTAAAAATAAAGTTATTTGAATGTTGTAAGAAATGTTTTTGTAACCTTTAAACAACAACGTTTTTATAACCTAAATTAGTTACCTGTTTCCAACATTAATAATAATAAGAAATTATTCTTGAGCAGCAAATTAGCATATCAGAATGATTTCTGATGGATCATGTGAAACTGGAGTAATGATGCTGAAAATTCAGCTTTGCATCACAGGAATAAATCATATTTTAAAAATATATATTCCAATAGAAAACTTACTGATTTCACTAAATTTTTGATCAAATAAATGCAACTTTAGTGAGCGGAAGAGACTTCTTTCAGAAACATAACAAAAAACCTTACCAACCTCAAACTTTTAAATGTTAAGGTAAGGTTCTCTACAGCATCAGTCTAAAAAAAAGGACTAAAAGCACCAAAAATGTAGTTCATATGACTCATGCACAATATTTCAAATACTCTGAAATCTTTTTGGTTGAGGAACAGACCAAAATGTATGCTTTTAGATACTGTGATGCATGAGGTTTGACATAAAACAGTGCACTATTTATATATACAAAAAATGGTCAAACTGAGCTTTTCACCTTCATTTTACAGAAAAGATCTTGAAAATCTGTCCTTTTGTATTCCACAGAAGAGAGTCAGTCACAGGTTTGGAACAACATGAAGCTGAGGAAATGATTAATCAACAGTTCCCAGGTTACATTCCGCTAATTATCCTGGAAAAGCATTTACTCATTTAATTTTCTGGAATATACTTACAGTGGCAACTTACATCACACACCTGTAATCCAGAACATCCCGGTTTTGGTTGCCAAAGCAGCACTTGCCCCATCTGCCTGGCACATATGCGGTCCTGAGGCAAACCTCTGCCAGGAGGAACCTGTTTAAGAAATATCCAGGGGCCGTTGAGCCATCTTACCTCCAGCGTCCTTGAATTATTCTTAGAAAACGTCCTCATGACTTTGACATGTTCATAATAACATTCCACGCTCGCAATGCATCCCTGGAGTAAACGTGTCACACGTGCATATGTGAATCCGATTAGATGAATAGCATCAGTATGGCCTAATTGTTCCATATATAAACACTTTAAACGTATAATAGTGCGACTGGAGAAACAGACAATGTTTGACACCATGTGGAAGGGAATCAACTTCAACCCATGTCCAATTCATCTCACAGCAAGAGCCCGGAAACAAGTTAGCCTGCAAGTTAGATCTGCTGCATTCATATCTCGTAATATGCTTAATATAGACTCAAATAGCTTTCGCCTCACAATTACATGATAGAACGTGTCTGCCATGAGTGTGTAGCGGAAAGTGTCTCATCTTCATTTATATCATTTGAGCTTTCAGATTTAAGTTTTTCATATAATTACCTTGACTGATTGTAAAAAGGAGAATGTTCCAAGGCGCTGAATGAAACTATTTCTTATTGCGTTTATGGCAAATGTAGTCAATGAAGCTGAAAAGCCAGTAAAGCATCTTGTGAAAAAGCTGTGCCCATTAAATTTCAGAACTCAAAGGAAAACAGCTGAGGCTTAATTTGGATGTGATGAGAACAGCAGAACTTATGCAGGATAAAGGAAGTTTTGATCCTACTTTAACAAGTTAAGGGTATAGTTCACCCAAAAAAGGAATTTTTAAAATTTACTTTCATTATTTACTCACCTCATGCCGTTCTAAACCACATGATGGTATTTTTTGTGAAACACACACACACACACACACACACACACACACACACACACAAAAAGAAAAGAAATTTATATAGATTTTTTTTCTGTTCAAAGACATCTGATGAGTTCCAAAAAAACACTATAAAAGAAACATAAAAATTGTTCAAATGACCTTTTTTAAAGTCTAGGTTTGTGTTAAGAACACCAAATTTGAAGTTTAATAACAATACAAAACCCAAATAAAACTATTAAAAAACGTATACTTGAATATATGTCATGCGTAAACCAGGGTTATTGTTACTTAAAAAAAATCATTACTTGAAATGAAACATTAACTGAAATAAAACAAAATATATATACAAAAATAATGTTTAATTTCAGATAGTTGCAAAGGTATCATTATTTCGTTTATTTTTACATTTAACTTTAAGAACTAAAATAAATAAAACTAAAATAAATAGGAATAGGAATTATGCAGACATTTTTACAAGAAACAAAAGCTCATAAAAATTTCAAAAATATACAACAAAAATGTTTCAAATTTAACTAAAATTTAAATGAAAACAGAAAATAAAACTAATTCAAAATATTAAAACACACACACACACACACACGTTTTATCTCAATTGTACTAAAATAACACTGGAGTAAGCAATTAAAGTTTTTAATTTTGTTTGAACTTTTCTTTAAAGATTCTGAAATGTAGTTCAACAATATGCCCGAGTTTTCTCTCTGCCATCGCTTTTTAACGCAGTTACGAGGACATTTTACAAACAAACTCACTTCTAAACAGGCGCACCAGGCTGTAATGAAAGAAAGGCCTCATTTTGTAAAACTGCAATGTGGTTTCGGAGTCATCTGGGACAAAACCTGAGCCGTGTTAAAAGCCTTGACTATTGTATCAGCTCCATTCAGCTTGTGATCATCTCCACCGATACCGAAGCATTACAGACAGTGTTGAATTCAGATGAAAGTCTCAGGGTTTCAATTGCTAGCTTTCATACTGAATAATTACTCTTGCTTTATGTTTTGCACGGTGCTGTGGGTCTAAATCAGAGAAATGATAAACATGAAATGCACCAATTATTTAAGGTGATATCTATGACATCAATCGACAATTTTATGGAAAGATGAAAGCACCATAGGATAAGAGTGTTTCAATTATTAGTAAAAAAAAAAAAAAAAAACGCCATTGATTGTTTAAGTATACTTGTGTGAGAGCAATGCAAACTGGTGTTCATGCATAATGCAAGTAGGAACATAAGGGAAAAAATCCTACTGAATATATTCAGAAAAGAGAAAGCCTTGATTTTTCCGTTTAATGTCATGTGAAGGGCTAAAAGAACAGAGAAATTGAACAGAACAAGAATGATCTTGTCCTATGCATGAACATTTTTTCCTGACCAAAATATGCTAAACAGTGCAGCTCAAAGAAATATATTTTTGAAATTGTAAATAGATTTAGTTTCAAAGTTTTGTATACAAAAATATAATTAAAAATGTATCTCAGGTGCAAGAAAATAAATTTTCATTTAGGCTAGAGATCTATATATATGGCTGATAAGAGTGTTGATATTAGAGTCCAAAGAACTCCAACAGCCATTTCACCGTTTGTATCACTCCGCTTGCCGAAGTTGCCGTATTTCTCACAGCGAGTGTAATGGCGGACACCCAAATCCACTATAATTGTAAAAATTTGTTTTGTGTCACAGAATGTAGTTTCAAGAGCATTTGATCAATGATCTATATAAAATGTTCTCTATCAGTACAAGAGACTGTTTTATAAGTCAGCAGGAAATACTAAAGCGCAGTTTTGAACAAGGAAGTTATTTTTTCTTTCAAAACCAGCTTGTACGCAGCCAACATGCACTGAACAGCAGAAATCACCATTAACAGATGAAAGGACAGCATGAGCCTATCAATTCAATCAAACATTCAAAATAATTGTGAATATGAGATTAATCTGAAGAATGAATGCTGTATCAGATGCAGGTAATCACGATCACAGTCAATCTCTCTCTCATAATACTCTAACTACACATAATACACCTCTTTTAAAACAGTAATAAAATAAGCTTTTAATGAAGCAAATCAACGTTCCTTCGTTACTAGTTCTAAAGTGATGTTTTGGAATTAGTAATGGAGGCTTGAGCTCAGCTGTTAAACTGTCAACTTTAGATTTGAATCCGTGTCGGAAGGAAGTAGTTAACACAGAAGTGGGCTTTTAAAGACACTCTGTTGTTATTTTTTTATGTATTTACACACTCGTGCCGTCGAACTGTTGTATAAACGCCATATCACACTCGTAGACGTGAGATATGGCTGTATACTGGCACACTGTGATTACCTACAGCCGAATCACAGCCATGCTGATATACAGCCATATCTCACGTCTACGAGTGAGATTATATCTATCTATCTATCTATCTATCTATCTATATATATATATATATATATATATTATTTACCTTCTTTTGAATATTGTAAAGCATGCTTCTTGCTGATTTTTATTAAATTAAATTGTTACATGTTCACACGTGTTAGAAAACAACGTTTTCTTCACATGTGACATACTGTATGTATGTATTTTCTTGGTTTGAAATGGAGGGCAAAATAATAATTATATACACATTTTATAATAAATAATAATAATTAAAATAATTAATAATTATAATAATTTTTTTATATAAATGTTTCAAAAATATACAAAACTGGCAAAGATATTTATATAAATATATATTTTTAACATCTTTTAGCAAATATTTGTATGTTTTGAAATACATTTAATATGTTTCCGTATGAGATGTCATTTATTTTTAAATTGCAAAATAAATATACACCTGATTATTGCTAATACTAATACAGAAACACTCTATTCCATGATATGTAGATATATTATTATATAAGCGATATTATATGTTCTAGTTAACAAGAATTTCCTGTCTCAGTTACTATAACTAGCTGTTAGTAGCATAGCTAACTATTTTGTAAAAACGAGCAGCTTAAGCTAGCTTTAAGCAACTGTATATAAGCTTCTTACCTTTAAATATCAGTTTTAAAGCCATTCAGATGGTATACTGACTTCTAACAAGGCGAATGGTTCCTGTTTCTTCCCCAAGTGTGTTTCTGTGAGAATGTAAATTTGGTGAGCGGGTACGAAATCCCACGAAAATGGCGGATTGCTTTACGCCAGCAACAAATGCATGTGCAGAGCTATCGTCATGACAGTGGATTCCACTCGCTCAACTGTAGGCGGCTTCAAAGTCACAAAAATACACAAACCTACATACAATTGCTTTTATCATTCGTTGAGTTTCAAAGCAGTTTCCCCCATCACTGCTGTACATGTGCTACATCAGTCGTGCTGCTGGTGTAAGTTTTGTGAAAGTTTTTTCTCTCTCTTCTATCCGTTTTTCCTCATACATCACAAGGATTCACTGAGATTCACAGAGATACAGACTCTTGAATTAGTCTCTGTCTTTTCATGAGATGGAGGATAACGGATCATTCTGCAGACACTATGACAAATATCCAGGGGCGTAGTTTATGTGTGTGTGTGTGGGGGTGGGGGGGGGATATAACCCCCCACAATAAACAAAACTAGCAAGTACAAACCCCCAATATTTCCATGTTTCCATTTCCATGTCCCCCCAATATTTCCATGAGAATACCATGGAAACCTAGAATTGGGCTTTTAATTAATTATTTGAATCGCATCTTCGGAGCTTTTATAAGCGCTAAATTTAATTTAGCAACGAACAATATGACTGAAGCGCAGTTCACGAGCAGCGCTTGTTGGTGTTTTTTCAATGTATGCTTCAGACACGGGTCACGACGAGGCGTTCCCCATAGCGACCCCTAGAGGACGCAGTTCGAAGTTCCCTTGAAAGGGAACCTTATACTCTGTGTGTGTGCGTTCACCATCGTGCTCGAGAAGTGTGATACGATTTGCGCGAGCCATTCCTATCGCGAAGCAAATATGTGATCTATTTGAATTATTTAAAGAAACAGTCACTTTAAAATGCTATGGAGAAAGTCGAACAGTATCTAAAAAGGCTATTAAACTAAAAAGACTGACAAAAAGAGGAGAAAACAGTCTTGAACCAGCACTAACATATATTAAAATCTTTTTAAACTACTCATGACCACCTTTACTAGAATTTATCACGTTTTATTGTAGGCTTATTTATTGTGTAAATTTTAGTCTAACTTGTTGTAGAATTTAGATAATCTTTTAAGGGAATAGATTTTTCCCTATAGATTTATATTACAACTGTGGAGATTGTTGTTTCTTCATAACAAATGCTATATTGATTAATTTAAAGAAAGTCATTATTGGCCTGGTAATGATTAATAGGCTAGTCTTATTATAACAAATGCTGCAGTTAAGAACGCCCTTGCAAATATCCCTTGAGTTTTCATGAACAGGATTGAAATATTCAAGAAACTTCATAAAATACACTAATATACAATAGCATTTTATTAAATTATATAAAATGTTTATATTCTATATTATGTTTATTGAATTGATTTTGCTTGGACTCATAGTTTGGTTTCTTTCTATAGTTTCTATTTACAGTTATTGAGTGAGTATGCATTTATTTATGTATGTACTGTAGCCTATGTATTTCATTTTATAATTTTATTTTATTTTACCTATTTTCCCAGGATAGAATTAGTGTACAAACTTTACTGTGTTTGCAAAAGCCACACATAAATAATAATAATACGTGAAAAACGTTTTTTTTTTTTGTCATTATTTCATGTAATTAGTGGTAATGTTAAAAATTGGCCTGGTAATGATTAATAGGCTAGTCTTATTATAACAAATGCTGCAGTTAAGAACTAGTACGTGGCCTTCAGATATTCCAAAAGATGGCATAGATTAAATCATTAAGAGCCTGATGAACTGTTAAGGAGTAAGAAATAAACAATATCAATATAAGAAAATGTTAAGTTAGATTGACATGGCATGTTGAATTAGAACATTCAGTCAAACTATAGCCCATAAGTGCCTAAATAATATAAAACACACACACACACATATATATATATATCCTATGAAAACAAGTAACTGTTAACGTTGACTGCAGTTATATTATCAACCTACTTTGCATTAGATGATAGCACAAAAGACCATTTCACAAAAATAAATATAAGCAAACAAACAAATAAATAAACCTTATGAGTGGGCATGACCCGGGACTCTACTAAAACAGTTCAGACTTCAACCCCCCCAATGTTCAAACCAAAACCACGCCCTTGCAAATATCCCTTGAGTTTTCATGAACAGGATTTAAATATTCAAGAAACTTCATAAAATACACTAATATACAATAGCATTTTGTTAAATTATATAAAATGTTTATATTCTATATTATGTTTATTGAATTGATTTTGCTTGGACTCATAGCTTGGTTTCTTTCTATAGTTTCTATTTACAGTTATTGAGTGAGTATGCATTTATTTATGTATGTACTGTAGCCTATGTATTTCATTTTATTATTTTATTTTATTTTACCTATTTTCCCAGGATAGAATTAGTGTACAAACTTTACTGTGTTTGCAAAAGCCACACATAAATAATAATAATACGTGAAAAACGTTTTTTTTTTTGTCATTATTTCATGTAATTAGTGGTAATGTTAAAAATGTGTAGGCTATTTGGAGAATACAAGAAGTCCAAGCTAGTAAAGATTTTGTTAGTCACAAGTGATCAGGATGGAAGTTATCGAATTAAATGACACAATACAATATATGTATGAAAATTATTCAAAAATAATTACTGAAATTATGTGCATAATCTAAAATGAATATTTATGAGCCAATTTTGTGATGTCATAAACTGTTTCCAAAACTAAGTGACACCAGTGAGATGCTGCTAGTTGGTGGAGGAAAGAAACTCTGGCACGATTCTAACAATGCACTTGTTTGTCCAAACGTCTGAGAAAGACGCTGATGAAGCAATTTCTGCTGCGCCAGGAACTTTTGTCCACTTTCTCTTCAAAACTAGGTCCTGTGAATAAAGCAGAGGCAAATTGAAATCTAATAGTCAACAGGGATGAGGGCCTTGCTGCCTATTCAGTACAAAAGATATTTGTTAGCATGCTGCTGTAAAGGCCTTTAGCATCTTTACAACATGGGCTCTTTCTCTCCTGTCCTCTCCACTTATGGCTGCTTTGCACCATTGACTACTGTTTCTCTCAGGAATGAAACTTAATGGGCAAAGAATTTGAGAATTTGAAGTCTCAGGGTGAGAGCCCAAATGTCAAATTGAGCGAGTACAAGCGTCCGTGATTGAAGGTGATCAAACTGACAGTACAAAACCGAAGGTTTTGATGGATGCACACGCTATAATGAACTGAACAAGGAAGAATACATAACCATTCAACACCGACATGCCATATGTGCTTTTAACTTTACTGGAGCGTACTTCTGCTTCTTTAAGGTCCTTAATGTTCTGGATTGGTGCATTTTTAGGTTGCTGTATTCATTTGCTAGTTGTGTTTTTTCTTCCTTTTCTTTGTGGAACGAGTGAATGAATTAAAATATCTAAAATGGACTGAATGAAATGCAAGGGGCTGTTCATATAAGAGGTGTTCTCCCAAAAGAGATAGTTCACCCAAAAATTTAAATTCTGACTTAGTTTTTTTTCTGCTGAACAACAACAAAGATATTTTGAAGAATAATTGGTAACCAAACAGTTTTGGTTCCCATTCATTTCCACAGTGGAATATTTTAAAGTGGGACATAACTTCCAAATGGATATTTTAGTTTCTCTTCGAACTTGCTGTGGCATTTTAAAATATGGTGCTCACGGTGTCAGATGGTAAAAAACAACAACAACAACAACAAGACATGTAAACAGTTTGTAAAGAGCCACCAAGTCTTCTACACAATAGCATACTGGCATGTTGTACATGGTACTAGCTCAATAGAAAATAAGACACAGTCAGACATATTAAAAAAAACGAATTTACGCTTTATAACTGTTGAATAGATAAAATGAAATATTTTGACCTCATTGCTAAGATACAGGGAAACACAGTCAAATGCTTAAAATAATCATCACAATCTTGGCATCAGAACAGAAACGGGTCATTCCGATCCACAGACGCAAGTACTGCATTGAAGGGGTCGGGAGAACGTAAAACGTAAAACGTAAAAGTATATACTGGTTATCATCCTTTTTTCCCACATAAATACTGGTATAAAAACATTTGGTTGGAAAATCACTGTAATCATTATTGAAGGACAGGTGTTTGACGCTCCATCCCACCTGACAGATGCATCAAACACATGTTGCAATTATGTAAAATCGCAAAGGAAAGTACATTTTTTTGAAACCAAAGTTCTTTTCAAACAGCAGGCTAATATTCTAACACAACCATCTTCTCTGTCTTTTTCCATTAGCACTTTCATGCATCCACACTAACACACACACACACACACACACACGCACCCAATGCATGTATGCTTCCTCCTGGATTAAAGATAAGGCTCCTCTTCTCGGTAACAAGATTGTGTTTCTGTAGAAGCAAAGACATCCTTCTTTTAATTTACATAATATGTACAAGACAAGTAGTCCAGTCTGGGAAGTGTGTTTTTCACTTTATAGTGTCTCTAAGTCACTCCCACTGTCTTTATTTGTACAGTTCCAGCTGGAATGTGAGTTGTGGTAAAACAGAAAAGGAATCCATTTCCATGTCATTTAATGGAGCATCCGAGAATCTCCGAAATATGGCATGATGTCCAATAGATGATGATACCGTGACAGAGGTGCAAGATGATGATGATAGTACAGTTTATGGTACTAACGTAGTACACCACAACATACATCCACTTTCTTAATGGGTATAAAAAGGTAGGGTGACCATATGTCCTCCTTTTCCATCCAGGATTTCTAAATGGCCTAAAATGTGCTGGTTTTGGCTTTGTTTTCATGTTGACGTGCTCTCTACAGTCTTCATACATTATATGGACGCGTATTTGCATTGCTTTGACCGTTGTCTGTAGATCCCGCCTCTCACAAACCACGATTGGTCGATTATGTACAATGCCTGCACGCTATTAGTCAAACCGCTCATTACCTTCAGCAAGTCTGAAAACAAAAGCAAAACAAAGCCAAATCTGGATATTTAAGGCAATTTAGAAATAAAAAAAAGAGGACGTATAGTGACCATAATTTAGGATACGACCAATAGGCTTCAAGAAAGAATGTGGGTCATTCCTGCTATGCTGGACATTTTCATATCCTCGAAAAATGTGTATTGTTATTTATGTGTAAAATTCTTGTCATCATCCTCCAGGAAGTGGCATCATTTTGGAGGGAAAACAACATCTTGAATGAATCACAAAAACAGTGTAATATCAACAGTTTAAAAGAAAAAAAACCCTCCTCACATACAGTTTCTCAGCATCGTGTTATAATTAAGTGTCTGATGTCGACCTGAAAGTTTTTAAGACCATTTTACAGAAGTACTTTGTGAAATTTCCACATTTTCATATGTATTTTTAACAGTTCAACAAAGCCTAACAGGACTGACCCAGTTCCACATCACGAGTAGACACGCCCCTTATTGCTGATTGGCTACAAGTTTGTTTTGCTATTCGGCCCGAATCAGTTTTCTAAAGTGTTTTTGAAAAATTACATACCCTGCCTTTAACATCTGAAAACTGAAAGGAAACTCAAAATGAAAACCTCACCGATTGTGTCAAACATTTTCCACGGTCGGTGTAAAACAGCACTGATAAATTATGTCACAGCTGTCAGTGATTTTCAGAGTAAAACGGGCATGGCATGATGGGTTCTTTCATCGTAATACCGAACGATCAAGACTCGTTTTAAAGATTCACAATAGAGAAGCCATCAAGTGAGGGTCATATTATCATTTACAATTCAAATTCGCCAGCTCACCTTAAGGAATTAAATTTGGGCAATTTCATATACAGCAATTCTCGCTGACTTCACAAGGCAGGAGTCGTTCTGAAAGGCCTTATTAGAAAGAGATGAAAGGGATTTTTATGCTCAGAAATTCCTCGAATCCATTTAAGGGGCGCTGGTTTACGTTTAATTACTTCTGGTTATGGGAGAACGAACACCAATCTTGTGAGTATGCGTGCTGTTAAGTCAATCAAACTTGATATTTATTTCCCATTTGAGACGGCAGCATGATGCTTTTGAATAATTTAGAGGGTTGAGCTCACAAAAAGCCCGAAATACCAGAATAAAATGCTTTTTTTGCCCCCAATTCCAAACACATCGATCGTACACTACAATGATGATTCTTGCGAATGACAAACCCGAGAGTGTTTAACCCACTTCACGACAAAGACAGAGTCCTCTCCTGAGAGTCTGTAGGCCATCACGCTGTCCCATATATCTGTGATTCGGTCTGGCGAAGGGTTCATGTTGGGGGTAGAGAGTACGCCCCCGGGGACGTTCGTGGAGGAGAGCAGGCGACGGGGACGAGTCCAGCTCCGGCTCACTGCGGTAGGGTGCGGATGTCTGACAGAGGGGCTGCAGGCACGGAAGGAAGGAGGCCAGCGGATGGGACGGTGCAGCGTTCTCGTGCCCCCAGCCCCTCCAGGGCCTGGGACGGGGGCTCAAAGCCCCTGTTCATGTGCAGGGTCTGGTGAGCCTGGCAGTAGTCCACGATGGGCTGCTCGTACCTGTAGAACGCCAATGTGCCCATCTGTTGAGGGGCCTGAGAGAGAGAAAAACACAGAGAGGAACATGGTTAGCATAATATATATATACACACACATACATACATACTAAAAATATAATAAATATTTATAATTAAAAAGCAAAATAAACATTTCATAATTCTACATTAGCAAAGTAACATTATTGTTTTTTGTTATTATTATTATTATTGAAAGGAGAAGACTAATACATAAATCACAGTTTACACATAAAGAGAGAGAGAGAATAAAAAAATATTGCAATGAAAATTGCAATAAAAAAGAAAGGGAGAGAGGAATATTATATAAATATTATATTAATAAATATAACATATTAAATATGACAATATAATAATAATAATGAAAAAATATATATTAGTAAATAAATATAATACATAAAAATAACAAACTAAAACAACCTGCATATATAAATAAATTATATGATAAAGTATTTGATAAATGAATTATAATGTTAAAGTATATCATCATCATCATTCTACATAAAAAAATCAACATAATTATTTTCTGAATGACAAAAACAACAACAACAACAACAACAACAATAATAATAATAATAATAATGCAATTATTTCTGCTGTCACCAATATAAATAAAATCTAAATATATTTTAAATATAAAAAAATCTAAATAATCAAAATTTGACTGTATATAAAATAATTACAGTGCCTTGCGAAAGTATTCATACCCCTTCATTT
>NW_015651514.1:554029-556231 GCF_001515625.1 Sinocyclocheilus rhinocerous | reverse complement strand
TTCCAAATCATACCCATTCAATTGAATTTGCCACAGGTTAACTTCACTCGAAGTGTAGTAACATCTACAAGCAATATGAATGCTCCTGAGCTAAATTTTAACTGTCCCAGATAAGGGTATGAATACTTACGCAATGGAATCATTTAAGCTTTTTATTTTTAATAAATTTGCCAAGATGTTAAAAACCTGTTTTTTGCTCTACCATTATGCTGTATGGAGTATAGATTGATGTGGGAAAAAAGTAATTTAAAGCAGTTTAACATAAGGCAGCAATATAACAAAACGTGAAAAAAAATGAAGGGGTATGAATACTTTCGCAAGGCACTGTATATATAAATATATAATTATACACATTTCTACACTGGAAAATCAGCAAAATAATAATAATAATAATAATAATAATAATAATAAGTCCACAGTGATTTCTGTTGTCATCAATATTTAAAAGTATTCAAAAAGTCTAATTAAAGTCTAAGTCTATTATTATTATTACTATCTTTCTTATCTTTACTATCATTTGGTGCTAAGTTGACTCTTATTATATATATCTTGGCTGTTTGTTGGTGTATTCATGTAAAAACACAGTCAAGTCTTGAAAGAAAGTATATCGACAGGAAAAACGGATATGGATCTGTGCCTTAGTGTAAATGCAACCTTAAAATGCGTCAATGTCCAAGCGAGTGCAGTGCGCACGGATAAAACCTATCTAAAGTGTGTGAAATGTATTTTCAGTGGAGTGCAAATGAGTTCCCCTCTCTCGTAAGAGACCCATGAGCTCCGCAATCAACCACATAAATACATTCTCCATTTGCAGCAACAGGCCAATCAAAAGTTTAACACACAGCAAATGGAATGAGATTGGCAAGCCGGCCACCCGCTCGCTCTCCTCTACGGTGCCAATACAACCAGCATTCGCAAATAACAGGAACCGCATCTGCCAGGTGCAAGACGGTGGGGAATGCTAATAATATTAGACATGGCATCAAGATCAGAAGATCAGACTGAAAGGGTGTTACTGTTTCAGTAATTAACATCACATTCACATTCAGATTTTTTCCTTCCAACAACCTTCACAAAAGAAACCCTAATTACTCCTTTGAGTCTAATTCGGCTGTAATTAGTACCTTTGGAATGCAGAATGTGATAACATCATTTAGAGTTCATCATTAGGGTAACCAGGGCTCACGAATGAACCTGTGCGAAGTAACACGTCAAACATGCTTTTTATCAGACGACAGTGATGCTGCAATAAAAACACTGAATGAAAATGATACGCCTACTCCAGCACAAAACAGTGGCTGAAATGTGCGCTCGTTATTTTAAAGGGATGGCGCACCCATAATGAAAATGAGTGGAAAACAAAAAACAAACCATTCCATACGACTTGTGTGCTATATTCAAGTCAAGTCACATTTATGCAGATTGTTTCAGCAGCTTCACATTAAACAGGAAAACAACAGTGTTCATGTTGTAAAATTCTGTAATAAAAAGAATTCCAGCTGCAAAGCAGCTCTATACAGAAGACAGTAGTGTCATAATTCAGCTCAATTCAGTTCAATGTTGTTTCAATACAGTTCGGTATCAATGTTCCAAAGTTTATTTCTAAATCTATTTCTAAATATAATTAAAAAAAACATTACAATATTTTTATTATTAACAATAAAATATAAAATGCAAGCAAAATAAAATAAAACAAAACAAAACATAATATCATATTTATTATCCTAAAATGAATAAAAGCATGAACATAAGTAAATAATGCTGATTTAAACATGAAAATATAATTTTTGAATTAAAAATTGAATTTGAAAAAAAAAAACAATTGAAAAAAAAAAAAAAAACAAACAAAAAAAACCCAAAATGAAAGAATTAAAAACTAAAAAAATAAATAAATAAATACTTTTGTTGCTGTATAATGTTGGCATGTTGATTCACTCATATTAAAAATGTACTCACTCATATTAAAAAAACAAACAAAAAAACCCCCAAAAATGAAAGAATTAAAAACTAAAAATAAAATAAAAATACTTTTGTTGCTGTATAATGTTGGCATGTTGATTCACTCATATTAAAAATTTATTTTTTAAATTCTGTTTTATTCAATTATATTAATATTATTAATTATATTATTCATTTTATTAAGAAATTATAATTATATTATCATATAAAATAATAATAATAATAATAATAATAATAATAATT
>NW_015651514.1:542590-553684 GCF_001515625.1 Sinocyclocheilus rhinocerous | reverse complement strand
TACCAAGCAAACCAGACAAATATGGCATAAAAAATATGGGCCGCATGTGATGCACATTCCATCTATGCCTGGAATATGCAGGTGTACACTGGTAAATCCCCTGGACAGAAAAAAAAAAAAAAAAGAAAAAAAAAAAAAAACAAACAAAAAAAACCCAAAATGAAAGAATTAAAAACTAAAAAAATAAATAAATAAATACTTTTGTTGCTGTATAATGTTGGCATGTTGATTCACTCATATTAAAAATGTACTCACTCATATTAAAAAAACAAACAAAAAAACCCCCAAAAATGAAAGAATTAAAAACTAAAAATAAAATAAAAATACTTTTGTTGCTGTATAATGTTGGCATGTTGATTCACTCATATTAAAAATTTATTTTTTAAATTCTGTTTTATTCAATTATATTAATATTATTAATTATATTATTCATTTTATTAAGAAATTATAATTATATTATCATATAAAATAATAATAATAATAATAATAATAATAATAATTATTATTATTATATAATGCAATCATAATTTCTTAATAAAAATGAATAATATGATAATATAAGTAAGTGCAAAGTACTATAAAATACTATAATATTAACATAAAAAAGATGGCATAAGCATTCTTACATTTAGACAGCATTAAATTGACATTAAAAAACAAACTGATAACAACAAAACAAAACAACAACATCAACAATAATAATAATAATAATAATAATAATAGTTGATAAGATTAAATAAGAAATATTAAATCTATTTAAGATATTAATATTGTAAAAACACATTATAATCATATCAGAATAAACCAAGTTAATGGTAGGTGTTACTA
Source organism: Sinocyclocheilus rhinocerous (assembly GCF_001515625.1). Taxonomy (NCBI): domain Eukaryota; kingdom Metazoa; phylum Chordata; class Actinopteri; order Cypriniformes; family Cyprinidae; genus Sinocyclocheilus; species Sinocyclocheilus rhinocerous. The sequence goes on along the minus strand of NW_015651514.1, from coordinate 552,856 downwards.
AGTAAAGCAAAACATAAGTGTACTGCAAATTATATAAAAGTCATTGCTGAGGATTTGGCAGACTGTTTCCATTCTTCCCTGAGTGTGTGTGTTGTTGCTGGGAAATCAAGGACAGCGGGTCGATCTGCAGTACGTTTGACATTTAAAGCACAGAAAACACACCACAAACAGGGTTTAGCACACACACGGACATAGGTCTGTGATGCACACATCTTCACAGGCAGCATGTAAACATGGCAGCGGTCGGCGGGCCGCTCTGAGCTGATTTATATGCAGTCCCGGACTCCAGAGAGAAAGCGCTTACATACCACTGCTTTTATTCTCTTAAATGGAGGGCTTGACTCCATTAAGTTGAGACCACTTATTGCATTACAGCCATTTTGCTGATACTGTGCGTTTGGCTTCCACCATCCCAACCTCTGCCTCACCGCTGCTTTGAATTGTATATAATTATGTGCTAATTAAGTAATATTAGCTCCTGACTGTTTTAAAGGAAGCACACCCAGCAATAATGTGCAATAATGCGTGAGATGAGCAGGTAAGTTTGTGAACAACCAACTGCACTGTTTGATGCTTAGCATCTTAGTTTATTAGGAACAAATGAACTCTGTTCTGAAAGAAAATAGCTGAAAACATTACGGAGATAAACGCAACCTGCAATACAATGACTGGTGCAGCATATCTAATGCACATCAAGCTAATGACACACGCGCTGATTGATATAATGGCTATTGTCAGTTATAATTGTATTGTCAGTTACAACGTTTATTGCCTTAAATTACACCATAGGAACAGGTTTGATCATTTGCAAACACTTTTATTAAAAATCTCTCATGTTCGCCAAGGTTGCATTTATTTGTTGAAAAATACAGTTCATTTAAATTTATGTTGAAAATAACTGTTTTCTATTTGAATATATTTTTAAAAAGTCATTTCAAAAGCTCATCATGAGGATCATGGGATAATAGAGTAATGATGCTGAAAATTCAGCACTTCATTACAGGAATAAATTACATTTTACAATATCTTCAAACAGAAAAAAAATATTTTAAATTGTAATAATATTTCACAATTTTGCCAATGCAACATTTATCATTTTCATTTAGCTTATGTTAAAGTAGTAAAAAAAACTTAACATTAAAAAGAATAAAATAAACTAAAACTGAAAAATAAATGTAATAAAAAACTATAAGTACGGTGGCCGAGAAGTGCAAAGCAAATCACAATTCTGAAAACAAAATAACAAATTACAATATATATATATATATATTACAAAGTCATTTCACTGGATTATCTAAAAGCATCATTACAAATAAACGCAGTTCTGAAAGAAAAACTAAGGATAAATGCATCCTGCAAATGCAATGACTGGTGCGGCATATCTAATGTGCAACAAGCTAATGATGCACGCGCTAATGTGAACAGGGAATATAGGGATCTAATGCTTTTGTCAATTACACCTTTAAATGTCTCAAAGGACATCACAGGAACAGGTTCCTCTGAGCGATTAAGCAAGACCGAGGAGCGTCTTTCCAGAGCTAAGAGAACTGAAACACAATCTGCTGCGATTGATTTGCAGCACCTCGGCCATCTGTGAACTCTCTAAACCGATTGCGTTAAACCCGTGGATGCAAAACCATGCAAACACTGCAGAGCCGAGACACAGCGTCCAGAGACATGCTGCATGTTCCATCAGCCCGCAATTGGATTGTGCTGCATTACCCAACAGATGGATTTACGACGAGCGCTTGTCAGATTAAATACGGCCCTGCCGCCCAGTCGCAATGACGGCCACTGAGATATGTTCATGAAACTGACTTTAGGAAGCGGGCAGAGGAGAGTGTGTGTGTCTGTAATGGCACTCCATTTGTGTGTTTGTTTCCGTTTCCCATCCTGATTCATACAGCATATAGCATTTGTAAGTGGAGCGGGCCCAAAAAGTGTTTAAACACTTAAAAATGAATGCAGTGCATTAGTGTGAAGGCAGACAGACATTGTGGGCGTGTTGTCAGGTCATTTTTAAATAAATTATATTTGCTTAAAATATTAAAATGAAGTGTCTACAAGATGTCGTGCTCCAATGGAAGGGCATGTGGACACATCAGGATTTCACATAAAGAAATTGAAGTTTTAAATGACAGAACAATAGACAAATTGTTCAAAATGAAGGCAAGATGTATTTGTTAAAGCCTCTTCACTAACTTCACTTTTCTTCATTTTTCCTCATTGTCTTTGAATCAGCTGGTGTTTTGGTGATTTTTGGTGAATGTATGAAGTCAGAGGACGCACAGGTGCACAAAATCACATTAACTATCCACTTGTTTCACTAACCACAAACAGAGTCACTCAATGCTTTTAGTTGTAATTTTCACCTGATTTATTGTTTTATCATTTCCAACCTACAAAAAAAAATAAAATAAAAACCTTGCAAACACCTGGATGGTCGTGGGCAGGTGCGTAGGCCACAGTGAATGAAAACAAAACAAACAAACAGAAAAAGTCCCACACTCTTTATTAATTAATGTTATGTAAAATACAAGATATAATATTATTATTGTTGCTGTTGATGTTATTATTATTATTGAAAAATTAATTTTAATTGTGTCTGATGGCATGGTGATGGCATCATATTTTTATGTTATAATATTAATATTATAATATTTTATAGTAATAAACATACAATATACAATATACAAACATACAATACAATACAATATATATATATATGTATATTGTATATAAGTTATAATATTAATATTATAATATTTTATAGTAATAAACATACAATATACAATATACAAACATACAATACAATACAATATATATATATATATGTATATTGTATATAAGAATATATAAAATAGTATTGAATAATATTCATTATTAATTAACTATAAAATAATTATTTAATTACATTACTATTATTAAATATTGTGTAATATTTAATACATATAAATATTATGTCATATTTAATCAATAATATGAAGTAAAATATTTGTATCTTTAATATGTGTGAATCAACATTATACTATATATAAAACTTGAAAATGTGCTTGTGCTACTGTATCTTTAAAGTGCCCCTATTATGGATTTTTGAAAATGACCTTTCATGCAGTGTGTAACACAGCGCTAAGTGAATGAAAACATCCTGCAACGTTTTAAATCTGAAAGTGCACCGTGTATAAAGTTATTGTCTCTCAAAAGAAAGAGTCGAATCTGAATCATTGAAACGAGTCGTTTTTAAAACGAATCCCAAGCAAGTTTCATGTTGACGTCAACATGAAACATTAGCATATTGCCCGCCCACCTGTTGGTCTTTTCGAATGGGTCTGAATGAAGATGCAAATTCATTTTTTGCCACTAGGTGCCGCTTTTGGAGCGGTAAAAATAGTGGTTTCCCCGGTAACGCTGTACACAAAGCAGCACTGCGCTCACAAACGCTGCTTTATCAGGCATTACAGGCATGATGAAATGGAAATGAGACCAATTGGACCAATCACCGCAGATTAGCATCACGCAAAGGAGGGGTTTGGAAAAATGAATCGTTGAGCGAATCGTTTGGGAGTCCTTGAGCAAGTAAGGTAAAAATAAATGCATATTATAAGAAAATGAAAGTGTTTTTTGACCTTGCATGCATGTCAACCTGTTGTTGGGGACTCCCAAAACCAAAATATGAACCTTTCATTACCCATAATTTTAATGAAAATGAAAAGGCACTTTAAAATAAATGCCATTTGTTTTTATGCTTGGTTTATTTTATTTATTTATTTATTTTGTATCTAATTCAATGACAGTCATACATTTTTTAAGTGTAACTTATGTGTCCAAATACCTTTCAGGGCCACTGTATACCATAAATGAAGAAAACGATTATGCAAATCTACTAAGTAGGGGGTCCACATAAAGGGCCTGTAGAACGACTTCAAGGCTCAGTTTGCCTAATTACTTAGATGGAAATAAAGACTTCAAGCAGCATTTCAAACACGTAATCTCTTGCTCATTTCCTTGTTTTGCATGTCCTTTTACACGCCTCAATTACAGCCGCATTCTGGTAATTTAACAAAAGTGTTTTATCCTGTGTTCTCCAGTGCTTTCGCATGCGTTTTGAATGCTACCGCGTTCGTATGCATCTAATCGCATCTCATTGTTTACATTGGTGCAGATTAGTAAAATCCACAAGGTTAGATTCATCTTCATGCAGCGGAGTCGCATTCATCTGGGAACGAGGACTCAGAGTTAGCGATCATCGACCTTTGCTGGAAACAAACCCCATTTGTACAGCCTTGTCAATCCTATTTCTCTGTTTAATGGACTGCTCGAGCGATCATTCGATATCCAGCTAAGCAATATCAATTATCTATAAATGTAAATGGGATTCAAGCTTAACCGTTCCCTTTCCTTTTTAAAGTGCAAAGGGAATAACAGCCAACAAAAGAGACGTGTATACTGTACATAAAACAGCATTTCTGATCACATTCCCACTGAAGTGTTTGACTGTGATGTTGTTTCCTTCACAAACAGCCCTTCCTTCTGAAAACAGGATTAAAGATGCTTGGAGTGATGAATATTTAAAAAATAAAAGGCTTTTTGGCTTCGCCGACCCATTGTCCATCCCGGTTTAATCACAAATATTGGGAGCTTTTACTTTTGGCTGCTGCGGTCGGAGCTTTTAAAGATGTGACTCATAGCGGTTTGCGTCTGGGCTCCTGCCAGCGCTCTGTGTTAAGAGCTCAGTGCAGTTGATGCACAGGATCGCACGCCTTAGAAACTCCTCGTCTTCACAATACACAGCTTTGGAGTGCATATCCGCTATGCTTTCTATTGCATTTCTATTTGAGAGCTGAACGCACATCAAATAAAGATTATGTTTGGATTGAAACCTACTGCTTACTACTAGGAGTGATATGACTACAAGCTTATATCATAGCAATGGATATTGTTGCTGGAAAACATTTTATACTGTATATAATATCAGGGTTGTTATCACTAACGAAAACTAAAACTAAAACCATAAAAAACGGAACCTTTGCTGATGCTGCTGCGTGATGCCACATGCACAGAAACTCAAAAAGGCCCATTCATGATTGTTAAGCAAATAATTGCCAATAGTGAGGCATTTTTGGATAGTTTAATTGGGTTTTCTTGGAAAATGTCTGATGAAAAATGAATTGATTGATTCAAAGATTTTCAGTAATTACTTTCTCTCTCTAATGCCACCCCTATTAGGCTGCCACGTTCAACCTTTCAGCATTGCAAATGCTAAATGTTAGAAAAGCTACTTCAGCTGTGTGCGTCTCTTCAAATATCATTGCCACTCTCTAATTACACAATGCAACCATTAACCAACATTAGAGTACAGTAAACATGTGTTTGTGCTGTTAAATTAGTTGAAATATTAAGTCATCCAGGTCTGAAATAGTTTGTCCAGACTTCCAGAATCAACAGTTGCTGAATATCACTAGGATCATAGGATTTTTAGAAAGGAAAATTTGAAAGAGAGAAAAAAAAAGGTTGAATCAATACATTTTATGAATAATTTACTGCCATTGTGTGAATATGTAATCAAGTAATCCATAAAAAGTAATCTGTAATTTAATTATTAGCAAATTTTAAATGTAATATAGTCTAATTAGTACTTGATTCTGATCTGATAACAAAATCCAGATTACATGTAATCAGTTACTACCCAGCGCTGCACACCTCTCGTAGCAAGCACTACTAAAAATAGCATTCAGTAGGCCTCCACATAGTGCAGAATAAGCAGTGTGCTATTTCCATTTCAAACACAGCCTGTGTACTCTCTGTCAAATATTTGATATTTCTAAGCAGATGTCCGTGTTTCTGCTAATATTCCCTTTCAGATAACACCACACTGTGACAAAACAAAAACCAATATTTATATATAGAAGGTGCACAGTCTCATTCACACAAACACTAAACACCTCATTGGTAACACACATGATACTGAAATAATGCAATAACATTAATTTAAAGATAAAACCCTAATGTACACAACTGATAAGAAAAAACTACGAAGAAACATCAAATCAGAAACAAAAAAACCCCATCAATTTGAAGTGTCATGCAGGGAATTCTGGGAGTATCAATGTTAAAAACAGTTGTGCTGCTTCATATTTTTTTGTGGAAATCGTGATGTAAATTATTCTGAAAATTCATCTTTGCACCACAGGAATAAATGACATTATTCACCATCATGTTGTTCTAAATCTGTATGATTTTCTTCCTTTCATGGAATACAAAAGGTGGATGTTGAGGATTTGTACTCAAATGCATACAATTGCATACAATTTGCATGCAATTATAATGAATGAGGACAAAAAAAAAGACTCAAAAGCATCATAATAGCATCACAAAATAGTCAATATGACAATGTGCACTGTATTTTAAGTTATCTGAATCCAAATGATAGCTTTGTGTGAGGAAATATTATATATATATATATATATATATATATATGTTTTTATGGTGCTTTTGAATCCTCTTTTAAGCCCTTTTTCTAAAACAGTTACATTTACCTAGCAATGGGGCTTGGAAAAAAAAAACTGACCTACACTTGTCTTGTCTCAAACGGAGCATTCTGTTCTTGTCTTGAGCAAGATAGCATATGATATCACAATCTCTAGTTTGTGTTGTCTGCACACTGAAGAACAGATGGACAACATTGCGTGTACAGATACATCAACCCTCCACTGGCCTCATGCCGGATCTGATAGTGAAGAGCATGTCATGTATACGCACGGCATGCCAGCAGAACGAAAATCCGGGTCTGAAAGCTTTTTTTTGTTTGTGTTTGTTTGCTTTATTCTTTACTGACAGTCTCCTTATTTTGCCTCTTATATTAATCAGGCAGATGGTTCAATATCTTTAAGTGGGTTTTTGTTATTTCCCAAGTAGATAAAGAGACATATATTCCAATATGTCAGAAATCTCAGTAGAATACACCGAGATAGCAAGAAAAATATAATCGGAAAACATCTTTATTTGTTCTTGCGACATGCATCGCTGTACCTGCAGATCTTGTTATAAAGTTTATTAGCCAAGATGCAGGCGGCAGCGTATGGATATTTTGTTTTTTAGTTGTTAGTATGGTAGTTATGAAAGTCGTGTCCTATTATTATATTTGTCCTGATATGATATGAAGGCAGAGGAAAAGTACATCAACTGAACATTTCATATGTATTGTTTGACTTGTCTGGGAATTGTCCCAGACTCATATTTTCTGTTCTATCTGCTTGGATTTGTCAATATCTATTACCTCATGTTGTGCAAAGGCCAGTGAAAGTTTTGTTTTTGAAAGTTATTATCTATTTTTTGCAAGCCAGTTTATATAGAGACCATGGTGGTCTAACGGTGAGTTTTCATCTAAAGTTACTATTTCATCTGAAATTCTACAGTGTTGCTTTGATTAAAATAATCCTGTTTTACAATACATATGAAAATGTATTTAGCGGTGTTTGCTACAGCAAGCACCACTCACTATTGGTCATATTAAACAAATCCATAAAACGAAAGTATTAAGCTTTGCCATGTAACTATTATCACACATTTTGTGCCAATGGAAATGCAAAATGACTCAAAAATGTGGGTTTGTGTATGGCGTACAAGTTCCAGACTTTAAGATGTTTGAGCATCACTTGCATGCAAAAAAAAAAAAAAAAAAGTTTAAAATAATATATAAAAAAATATGTATCTCATTATTTTACGCATTGCTAGGGTGTTGCTATGCGGTTGCTAGGGTACCCAGGGTGGTTGCTAAGGTATTGCTTTGCGGTTGCTAGGGTACCTGGGACGTTTGCTAGGTTGGTTTGGATAGTTGCTAGAGTGTTGCTATGAAGATAGATAGATAGATAGATAGATAGATAGATAGATAGACAGATAGATAGATAGATCACTTCTAAATGTTATTGAAATAACTTCCAATTAATTTAAATATTTTTCAAAACAAGATATATAAAAAACAAGTATATGCAATATACCATGTATATATACTGTACAGTATACATACACAATTGCCCAGTATACATTTCTAGTAGAACTAGTATGTTAGTATGCCATTCAGAATACAGTCACTATATGAGCACATTGCTGACCATTAAACACATGCAGCAATAGCTCCCTTGTTGCTAGGCAATAACATGAGATAATGAGAAGATAAATAACTTATACCTAAAATGTAAAGCAGGGCTGCTGGGGGGCCTCATTTATATGATGAATATATACAGCATGCCCTTAGGTTCACTGATTTTTAGAGGAACAGCAATCGATTGTAAAGCACTGAATGATGCAACTCAATATCTGTAAAGATCTGAACATCAGTGCAAAAGGAATGACTATTTATCATTATAGAAAATGCATACATATGGTCTGTACCAGTTTAATCATATTTTATGGGTCATACATGGGTTTTTATAGTTTGAACTGAGACAAGATTCTGTAGATTCAATATGCAAGTGTTTACAACAGGGCTATCAATAAATAGAATATATAAGATAATTTATATAAAAATATATTAAGTTTATAAATATATACAATTGTAAAAATATATAACTATATACAAATAATTACATTTAAATATTTGTAATATTTTAATTAATTGTCTAATTAATAAAATTAATAATTGTAATTAATTAAATAAAAGTATATATATATATATATATATATGTCATCTACAATTATTAATTTTATTAATTAGACAGTTAATTAAAATATTACAAATATTTAGTGAAATAAAATTTACACTGCATTAACAACATCTGTTAACCCTGTCCTCCTTCATTTAAAACCAGTTATTGAACTTCACACCATAATGGCAGCGAGTTATCACACATAAAAGCATCATTTGATGGCAGCTGACAGTAACACGTTTCTGACTAGCCTTCAGGCAAAATCACATTTAATAATCATTTAAATCTATTATTCAACACAGACAGATTCAGCCTCCTCCTATACCAAAACCCTTTAGTGAGCTTTTCCTCTTATTTGACACAAGATTATAAGAAACATCTGATATGCTTTTTCCGTCTTTCAGTTTAAGATTGCATCGGATTGAATGTAATGAATGTTAGACTCTATAAACTCAAAAACATGTGCCAGATAACATCATCCATTGACTGTTAACTGCAATGCATATTGTCTTAAATTGTGCGGTTCATGTGTTTGCTTCATCTTGCGGTGCAGAAAACCGGCCTTTAGGAAATTCATGGAGGTAAACAACTGCGTCCTGCTTAAAGCATGTGCTGCATTATTGCTGACATGGCTGCTTTTTTAATTCACAATTTGATTTGAAATGTCAAAGTGGCTTTAATCCATCAGATGGGCAGGTTTATCTCCCTGTAATGCCGTTCATCCCGTTTACAGCTCGCCAATGTCACCAAAGCGCAGCCCTGCTTGACCGCGCATGCTGTTTCCATCGACACGGGCTGTCATCCTCATATTTCAGCATCCCTTCAAATTAAATAATCCATTTCAAAAACTCCAACACTCATCCAGGCATAATCTGTGCAGTGTTAGTGAATTAGAGAAATACTCCACATCAACCTGGATACTTTTAGACATCAGAATTAAACTCATATATTCAACTGGGTTTCCCTTTTTAATTAGAGAATCAGATTTGTTTTGAGAAAATCTATCTATCTATCTATCTATCTATCTATCTATCTATCTATCTATCTATCTATGTCTGTCTGTCTGTCTGTCTGTCTGTCTGTCTGTCTATCTATCTATCTATCTATCTATCTATCTATGTCTGTCTGTCTGTCTGTCTGTCTGTCTGTCTGTCTATCTATCTATCTATCTATCTATCTATCTATCTATCTATGTCTGTCTGTCTGTCTGTCTGTCTGTCTGTCTGTCTATCTATCTATCTATCTATCTATCATCTGTCTGTCTGTCTGTCATCTATATACTTTCTTCACAGAAATCATATTTTAACCATTAAGGGAAATAATTGTATAATATCACAAAAAAATAAAAATAAAAATATGTGCACCCTATAATTTAGTTAGTTTAAAATGGCCTTAATGTCTCTTAATTTTTTTGCAATGTCTGCTGTTGAAGTAAATGGTTCTTGTGTTCAAAATAATAAAATAAAAAATATCTATATTAAATTCACTTATATAATGCTTCAGAGAAACAGTTTTTTAAAAATTGAATTTAAATATAATTTTGATTTAATCTATTAAGGGAAAGCATATTATAAATATATAATTTAAATATATTATAAAAATAAAAATATATTATATTATA
>NW_015651514.1:526628-541543 GCF_001515625.1 Sinocyclocheilus rhinocerous | reverse complement strand
TCACCGGTTTGTAACAATGCATACGATTGCTGAGAATGATCAAATGCAAGCAATATTTCATAAATACTTCGATTACTTACTTGTCTTTTTCTGTACCGAAAATCGACGCCAAGTATTCGGCCATTTTGAAAAAAAGAAAGACGGTGGGAGGCTTTTCTTCTAGTGGAGAATCAAGAGCAGAGACGCTGAACACGAAGGGAGCGAGTGCTGCCCCCTAGTGTGCTGACGCGCAAACAGCAGGGCTAATACAAAGGACGGAAACACGTCAGCTGAAATAGGCAAACTCATGCTTACTTACTGGTGTCGTCTGTGTGGATATGGTAATAAAAATATTGACAATAGTGTTATTCAAGAATTTTGGGAATATAATTATTTTCAAGGTAGTGGATTTGGATGCATAATAAAGGCTAAATCAGAGGAATATAGAAATATATGCACCAACATTGAGTGCAAGTATTGGGAAAAAATGATCTGATTACTTATCAGTATACGCGGCAGAGATGATGGCGATTATTGTAGGTTTACAGTGGGTAGAGGAAGTAAAACCTGATAGAGTGATATGTTGTTGACTCTAGCAGCTCTTTATAGTATCCAAAATATGAAATCTAACAGAGAAGATTACTAGAAATACATCAAAGTTTGTTCAGATTGCGGAGATTTCTGATCGATGTGAGATTCTGCTGGGTACCTGCTCATGTAAATATAAAAGGCAATGAGAAAGCAGACAAAATAGCAAAACAAATAAATTAAAAAAATTCTACCAGGAAGAGTGATATTATAAATGTTCCCTTTGGTAAAGGAGACGTTAAGGCAATGACCAAAAAAGAAATGATAAAGAAGTGGCAGGTCAGGTGGGGCATGGATAATAGTGGAAGAAAATACTACAGTATACAGAAATCTATTAATGCACAGGGTGTGTCTAGAAGGAATAGAAGAGAGGGAGTAGTTTTAACTAGGTTGAGGTTTGTACCCTGTACACAGGGTTAAATAAAACATTATATATGCTAGGCAAATGTCAATCAGATGAATGTAAGGCATGTAAAATCACAGAAAACACAGAACATATACTGTTATATTGTATACAATATAACAGTAGAGGAATAGTCTATAGAGGAAAGGAATAGGCCTAGTCTAACTCTAAGGCAAAAGATTAATCAGGCTGGAAGAAAATGGATTATGGAACCTCGAGGGTATATTGGGAACAACAGTAGAAGGGCTAAAGGATGCACAGAAAGGGGTTGTGGAATATCTAAAATATATAGGGATATATTACAGGATTTAGTTTATTGTATTTATTTATTATGGGTATGGATGCGTGTATATGTATATATATAGCCTATGTATGTGTATGAGTGTATGTATATATACATATATATGTACTGTACATCCTATGACTCAGTTTGCTTAGAACTGACTTGATGTTTTTCATTTGACTTTCATTTGATCTAATAAAGAAAATATTTTATGCTTTTTATGAGTATGCAAAAGTTTTGTCAACTGTGTTACTAACCAAACACATTATTGTCTTGTATCATCTATCTATCTACATTTATCTATATTCAAACTCAAACTGCAGTTCTGCATTCAACTTTCTGCCTCAATAAAAATTCATGAACTGAATTGTAATTTAAATGCCATTCTCAATTCATTCTGAATGTTGCATGGACACACACACCCACACACACAAACACTTCAGTGTTTACGGCACGCACGAGGACACACACCCCACCGCAAATGACACCGGCAAACACTGACTGGCAAGACGCAGCCATTTCATAAATCTACAGAGATGCCTCTTTAGCCAATGGTAATTAAAATAGCCTCAATCCACAAATCCCTGATAAATATTTAATTAAGCCGCTCTTGGTGGCTGTTATTGTTATGGTGCAACTATATTTCAAAGGCTTTCTTGGTAAAATAATTCCAAACGTTGGGTGGGCTAGAGGGGAATTAACTTTTGAATGAATCGAGGGTGGGCAGCTGTGATTTATTCAGTGCTGGAGAGGGGAAAAATTCAGTTCGACCTCTTACAAAATAATGAATGCATACACAGACCCTGGCAATATATTACCGATGGCCTAAAACCAATGAACAGAGCACAGACCTTTATATATAAAAAGCACTTGTGCATTATTTATTAAACATCTCGCCTTCAGCTCGACTCATGTGGTGGGCAGGTTTGCAGGGCCTGACTCATGCAAGAACTTTTATGCATAAAACATGACAAATATAATACTATTTGTCCAGAGCATAACATTGTCCTACCATCAAAGAGGTTCTTGTCTGTGTTTCTTATATTGTTCAACTCTAAGAATGTACTTTTGTAATTCATAAAGGTCCACTGCCCATTCATGACATTTTGCATTCACACTAATGTTTTATGCACACTATGCATACACAAAAAACAAAGAGACGGTTTGAGCTTCGGTCCGGACATTCAAAGCAGTTCTGGTTAATGAAAGCCTCCACGGCCTAAACTTTTAAAATATGCTCAAATACTCTCATGCATCAAGAATAAAAGCTTTTTGTTGAGCTTTTGTTACAGTTGTGTTTCCTGTGATATTCTGGTCTCTATGACTGGGTATGGAAGCATATGTGTAGCTAAATTCAATTTGAAATGTAATATGCAAAATAGCAATGCAGTATGTAAAATGGCAATGCATTTAAATTTACATTTTCTCATACATATGTGCAACATTTAGGCTACGTCCACACGAAACCAGAGCTTTCCCTATCCAATCTTTTTTTCCCCCTCGTCTCAAGAAATATCTGCGTTCACACGAAACGTCTCGGTTACGTATGGTAACCCTCGTTCCCTGAAGGAGGGAACGGAGACGTCACGTCGTGACCGACGAATTGGGATATCGCTTCGATAGACCAATCTACTTCGAGTGTAAACTAAACGAGCCAATGCACATTGGCATGCAATTATTGCATCCAGCTGCCGCTGATCACAGCGTGAGTATAAGTAGGCAGCAGATGCAGCGCATATTCAGGTTTTCGCTGAGGAGCCGAGCCGGCGACCCGGCCGCTCAGCGGTGGTACAGCAACCGTGGCGACGGGACGTGACATCTCCGTTCCCTCCTTCAGGGAATGAGGGTTACCATACGTAACCGAGATGTTCATGATGATAACCCTGATTTGACTATTGGTTAACAACATTAACCAAGAACCCGTTTAGTCCAGAAGATGTCAACTGAAGAGAAAAGTAGTTGCTTGAGTTATTATATTTTGATGAAAGATTATGAAGACAAATATTTCAATGCAAACATGAGTGTGATTTAAGGAAGCAAATAGGACCCTTTTTTATTTTACATCAAGAGAAATTCAGTGTATTTAGGTGTAAAGGAAAAGCCCAGTTCACGGCCCGCCCACGCCCGGCTCCACGACGCCGCTTTGCTGAAGGCTGCTGCGGATGTGGCGCGGGAGCGGGGGCGGATGCGGGGGCCCGCCCTCGGCGACGAGCAGACTGGGGCGCTGCAGCCGGCGGACGGGTGGAGGCAGCAGCTGCCCGCCGGGGCAGGATGTGTCGGATCGCCTCAGTCTGCTTCTGGGCAGCCGAGAACTGCTGGGCAAAGCTCTCGACTGCGTCGCCGAAGAGGCCGGTCTGGGACACAGGGGAATTGAGGAACCGAACCTTGTCGGTGTCCCTCATGTCTGCCAGACACAGCCAGAGATGGTGCTCCTGGACCACAAGCGTGGACATCGCATGACCCAGAGAACTCGCGGTGACCTTCGTCGCTCGGAGCGCGAGGTCAGTGGCGGTTCGGAGCTCTTTCAGAACTCTTTCCTTCAGTGCCTTAGCCTGGTGCACCTGCAGTAACGCCATAGCGTGTAAGGCGGAAGCAGCTTCCCCGCAAGCCGTATAGGCACTGCCGGTTAGACCAGATGAATGCCTACAGGCCCGGGAAGGAAGTACCGGGTCTCCCCGCCAGGAGGAGGCGGACTTAGGACACAATTGCATCGCTACCGCCCGCTCCACCGGGGGGATCGCCAAATACCCCTTCACTGCACTCTTTAGTTTTAAAATGCAAATTAAAAACATATTTTAAAGCTTTATAAGTCGCAAAATTTAAATGAAAATGTATTACCCAAATTGATTAGATGTGTTTAACGTCCAAGCAAAAACTGTATTAAAATTATCATTTAAATGCTATTTTTCCTAAATGCATTTAGACTTAGGGGTGGGACACTTGAGATTGCATTTTCATCATAATTTTCATTTTCATTTTAATTTTGCAACTTATAAAACTTTAAAATAAGTTTTTACGTTGCATATTAAAACTAGTGTAGAAAATGGCAAATTTAAATTATATAATTACATTTTCATTTTCATTTTGCACTAAATGTTGCACATATGTATGAGAAAATGTCAATTTAAATACAGAAATACATTGCCATTTTACATATTACATTTCAAATTGAATTTAGCTACACATATGCTTCCATAGCTGGGTAGATTATTTACAAATTGTAATCCGTTACTGATTACAAATTACATGACGGAAATTGTAGTTAGTAACATAATCTGGATTAGTCTGACTACTTTTGATTACTTTTAGATTACATTTGAACTTGTTTATCACATAGACCTGAATGTGATTATTTTGTACCATACTGATTAAAAAAAGGAAAGAAAATATATTTCATTCTGTGTTATCAATATCATGAAATTGCATTAAACATTACGTTACAGCAGGGTTTCTTAAACTGGGGTTCATGAAAAAAAAACTGTAAGGTGTTGATGAAAAGCTAATGAAATCAATGAATTAATGAAATCATAAAAAATGTCAAATTAAAATTTGTCAATGCCAATGTGACGATGTGTCCACCGACATCAGAAAACTTTGAACATGCAAATATGTTGTTAAATTATTGAAATCTCAGAGGCACATAAGTACAGTAAATATTTTAAAGTCAAAGTTAAAGCCACAGCCTTCCAGGTTTGAAATATGTTTGTCCAGGCTTCCGATATTAATAATTAGTAAATATCACTGGTAATGATGAAGCCATAATATTTCACAGTTATTTAATAACTTGCATAATTATTAGTCTCATGTATATAAGTAGTAGGTTTATTTAGAAATGAAAAAAAAAAGAACTGGGGTGAATCAACAAATTATAAATAATTTACTGCCATTGTGTGAATAATATGTAATCATGTAATCCGTTAAAAAGGTAACTGTAATCTGATAATGAGCATTTTAAAACATAATCTAATCTAATTACAAGGACTTCATTTTTGGAATCTGATTATCCAGATTACATGTACTCAGTTACTAGCCAGCACTCGATATGACTAACTGAAAGTTTTTTTGTCTGTTTTATTGTCTGCCAAGCGAAAATCAAGTTCAATTGCTTAGAAAAGTAATAGCACACCTCTCTGCATGATTTGAGGTATCATTCAAGTTCACAGCAAAAATGGTGTGGGAAGTTCAACAGGGTTTTGTTGGAAACTGCATTAGCGCCTCAGCTACACTGCTTCAGTTTTCATATGCAGTTTTTGCACCGTTAAAATCCATGAATTACCCAGTGAGAACAGTGTTTATGGTAATGTTTGGATTCTCAAGCAAATATGCTACAAAACAAAGTACAAACTCCCAACAGAATGTTTAGTTCTTTGTTTTTTGTTGCATTTCACATTCAGTTGGATTCTTTGATGCTTTTCATCCATAGAGACGTGAACGCTTTCTGGAATGTTTCAGCTTCTGTAGATCAACCTCTTCCTATTGCATTCAAAAACTGAAATAATGCATAACATAAGATTTTGCAAACACTGTATGTCAACATAACAAATCTATTCAGATTATGATGGATACAAACTTTGTGACAAACATAAACTGCACATTTTTTAGGTTCTGTCACAGACAAAGAATGAAAAATTCCTTACTTAAGCCAAAAAGGGACATTAAAGAACCTGTCAGATTATTTTCTTCCATTTTCGTTCCATACAGATGGTTTTAAAGCTAAAGTCCAAGTACTAAAAGCCACAAAACTTAACTTTTAATTTCATGGGATCTTTAGGATAACAAAAACAAGATGTGTAATCAGACTAAACTATGCATACATATTTACTAAGATATTAAGATATTTTAAAGGGGTCATATGATGTTGCTAAAAATAACATTATTTTGTGTAATGAAATGTGTTTATGCGGTTTAAGGTAAAAAAAAACACATTATTTTCCACATACTGTACATTATTGTTTCTCCTCTATGCCCCGCCTTTCTGAAACGCGTCGATTTTTACAAAGCTCATCGGTCTGAAAAGCGAGGTGTGCTCTGATTGGCCAGCTATCCAGTGCGTTGTGATTGGCCGGAGCGACGAGACAAAAACATTAAAACCCATTATAAACGAGGCATTTGTTGCATCCAGTGGGGACATAATTATGTATTATAATGACTTTACTGACTATACTGTCTTTTTAAGCGTTGCATCGCGCCGCGTAAACATAAAAACATGTCTGCATTTGTGATCGGAGAAATGACAAACAACAAGCGCTACTCTACACTGCTCAAAACTCGCGTTTGAATCATCAGTGGCAAATTCTTTAAATATAAAAAACTTACTTACAGTCTGTGAGTCAGAACAGCCGGCATTGTAGTCTACTCTACCAGGATCAGGAAACAGTCCTCCATAAAATGTGCTGCACACATCTGAATATTTGGATTGAACTGTTCTGGAACAGTGTTGTAAATACAACTTAACCACTGATTTCTAGTAGTGTCCTCTTTTGGAAGGCCAAACAAAGTAGTTTCGCTTTCACAACGAAACAGCGTCACACACGGCGGCCTTGAGTGAGTGGAGACCGGCGGCTAGAGTGAGCGGAGGCGGGCGGATTCGACGAAGGAGTGGCTGGCAGGCTTGCGGCAACCACATGTGACGACCGAGAAAATAAAAATTGAAATCGCATCATATGACCCCTTTAAAAGAAGGTTTTGAAGAATGTCGATAACCAAACCATTAGTAAGAAAAATGTTGGTAACAAAAGAAGATATTTTGAAAGAAGATATATAGAAGAATGTTGGTAAGCAAAGAAGATCTTGAAAAATGTTGGTAAAAATATATTTTAAAAGAAGATATTTCGAAGAATGTTGGTAATCATTGACTCAACTTTTATAAAGAATATCTCTTTGGATTTGAGACTTTAGTCTTCTATCATATGACCCCTTTAAAATAAATGATGGAATAAAATCAAATAAATAAATAAATAAAATGTTTAGTACTTGATGTACTAAAATAATTACAAATAAATAATTATTATAACTATTGTGCTACATACTTCTATAACTCTCTCTCTCTCTCTCTCTATACACTTATATAACTATGTAACAATATATTGACACAGCTTCATCATTTCCCCCCGCCTCTAAATCCAAATGTTTTATGCAAATGGAGGCCATTCAATTTCCAATGCATTAGCAATTAACTTTAGCAAGTCAAATTGCAACCTAATGCAACATAAGCGTCCTCCTCTGAGCTGCTCCGACCAGAAGGCACAGAAATCCAGCCAACAGAATCCCCATTAATGTCAAAGCAACATTGATAATGCAATAGGCCCAGTTCCATCTGAAAGAGCACTGACTGTCACTACACCACATTCATGCATAAAATGAAAAGGAAAAAAACAAGTTTCCAACATCAAAGCTTACAAAGGTGCAGCAGAGGAGTGCAAGGAACACACTTTCCTCCGATACCTTTCATCCCTAGATATCTTTTTTATTACCCCCTTTTTTTAAAAATAGTAAGTAAGGACAAATGTATTTGCCTGTTCTTCTAGTCGACACTTGGTTTTGAAGTGCTTTCAGCTGGGCAACGCTTTAGAAATGAGGGGAAAAAAGTGTTTCCGCCTTTTGCTTGCTAAATGCTCAATCGCTGCATTACAGATAAGACATGACTTCCTTTGAAAAGGGCATTTTGTATTGAATCATGTTAAACAGCCCTTTGGAGCTGGTGATTATAGTACTTTAAAATGATGGCCGGGGTTGAAAGGCTGCTTTACACGCGTAACTCCGCACAGAAGCGCTTTACAAACACCGTTTTCACAAAACGATTTCACGTCTGTGTCACTGGAGCAGCATTATGCCGCCATCATTGTGGACAGACTGATGCGTTTTCTTCACATTCTAGCCGTCTGGTTTTCACAACTCTTGAAGAAGAGCTTGCAATCTCTGATCTAGCTTAGATAATCGCATTGTCTATTGTACACGAATACAATGTACAGAGATCATCTATTATGTACTTCGTAAGAGGTTTGCGAGACATTTTAAAATGTCTTCTCGTCTGCAAAACACCAACAGTGACCATTTTGATGTCAAATTGAGTGAGTGACAATGCAATTCTTCTAATTTAAAGTTTTGTTTTGTGTGTTTGTTGTGGAAAAAAAAAAAAATATTTTTGTGCTATAGCGTTTATCGAAACCTTCTCCTTAAGGAAGATAACTTTAAAACCTATGAAATCAAAATGGTAGTTTAGCATTTTAGTCAATGCCTGCTAGTTTTGAAGTCATCTATAAGCTTGTTTACTCCTGAAAGTTGACAAAATGTAAACTTTTAACAGATATATATATATATATAGATATATATAGAGATTTTTTTATTAAAAGGAAGCCTAAATCAGCAAAGACACATTAAATTGGTCAAACGTGACAGTAAAGCCTTTTACATAGTTAAAAAAGATTTATATTTCAAATAAATGCTGCTTTTTTTTAACTTTCTATGCATCAAAGAATCCTGCGATGAAAAATGTATCACGATTTCCACTAAATTATTAAGCAACACAATCGTGTTCAGCATTGATAATAATTAGAAAAGTTTCTTGAGCAGCAAATCAGAATGATGTCTGAAGGATCATGTGACACTGAAGACTGTATTAATGATGCTAAAAATTCAGCTTTGAATCACAGGAATAAATTACATTTTAACACATATTTCAATAGAAAACACTTAATTTAAATTGTAATAATATTTCACAATTTTGCGGTTTGTAGCGTGTTTGCTATCAAACAAATGCAGCCTTTGTGAGCATAAAAACCTTATTGCATATATATGAATGAATTGTATGAATTGTGTTGGCATGCATTTGCTTTCTCAAAACATCAGTCAGTTTAGGTTGAAAGTGGTATAGAGCTGTATCATTTATGAGACGCCATAAGAGTCTTTGAATGATTTCCAACCTTTTAGCATCGGCATAAATCATTTAGGCCCCGCATCCTTAATAATTCCACAGCAAAGCTGAAATCAACTGGTTATGTTCCAAAACACAAACACTCAGTTTACATTCGCAGAAGCACACATAGGAGAAACACATGTAGGAGGCTTGAACGCGGGCGCTTTGAAGAAGCACGCAGAATCACCTCATGCTGCTAGTTTAAGTGCCTCTGCGTTTTTGAGCTGTCAGAAATGTCTTTTGGCTATATTTATGCGTATGAAGTGTTCACAGGACATCTGATGCTGACAACCTCTGCATAAACTGCTTTAGTAAAGCACGTTCTCACAGAAATAACACACACCAACACTTATACATGCATAAATAGCCTAGAATTTGTGTTATGAGCTGTATAATGTTAGGTTGTTATGATTTGATGCTTTCTCGGTCTATTTTATCGTTTAAACTTTTTTAATGCACGTTTTTTTAATTTAAAGAAATTAATACTTTTTATTGAGCAAGAATGCATTAAATTGATCAAAAGTGTCAGTAAATGCTGTTCTTTTGAACTTTCTATTCATCAAAGAATCCAGACATGAAAACTGTATCATGATTTCCACAAAAATATGAAGCGGCTGCAACTGTTTTCAACAATGATAATAATAAAAATTGTTTCTTGAGCAGCAAATCAGCATATTAGAATGATTTCTGAAGGATCAGGTTACACTGATGACTGGAGTAGTGATGCTGAAAATTCAGCTTTGCATCACAGGAATAAATTATATTTTAAAATATATTCAAAGTGAAAACATTTGTTTAAAATTGTAATAACATTTCACAATATTACTGATTTTACAGAATTTTTGAGACATAGGAGAATAAAAAAAAAAACATTCAGAAATGTTTCTTGAGAAGCATATTAGAATGATTTCTGAAGGATCATGTGACACTGAAGACTGGAGTAATGACGCTGAAAATTCAGCTTTGATCACAGGAATAAATAAATTTTTAAAACATTCAAATTGAATACCGCTACTTTAAATTGTAATAATATTTCAGAATATTACTGATATTACTAATATTTTTTATTTAAAAAAAAATCAGTAATAAATAATATGAGGGGGATAATATGAGCTTTAAAAAAAATATATATATATATTACTGACCACAAACTTGTCACCAATTAATCATATTTACCAAAAAAATGCAGCTTTGGTGATAATATGAGCCTTAAAAAAAAAGAAAAAAAAAGGGAATATTACTGACCACAAACTTGTCACCAATGAATCATATAAGATGAAAAGTGTGAAATAATAGTGGGCCCTCAAGATAAGCTGAGTAGGTATTGGTCCAGTCATGTGATCATAACATAGCCACCACACAGTTTCTTTGCTCTGTTAATCAAACAGTACATTCAAAACACCCGCATGAGAAATTTGTATGATTTCTATCGCTCCAGAGATCCGACAGTCAAAACCCGCGCATTAACCTGGTCACACTTACATCTCTGAAGTGGCGGAGGATCTTAACAAGCTTCAGGCTTTCTGCTGCGAGCCTAAGCCTCTGAGTCAATATCAATACCTCTCTAATATTGAAGGGTTTTTATGAAATTCCTCTCACAGTTCAGCTGGAAATGAATTCTGCGGCGGGCTCAGGACTCAAGGAGGAATTGCTGGTCTCTCCTCCTGTCTAAGGCCTGTTTGGATGGGTTCCTCTCCTCTGAAATAGTGCTCCCTGAACCAGAACGCAGATCCAAAATTGAACTCTGAACATTTCCAATAACCCCTGCCATATTTAATCAGACCTGACGCCACCTGAGGAGGAATGGTCTTTCTCTCACGTGAAAGCGATGCTTATTGTCCTTTGGGAAGACGTGGTAAATGACTAATCTAAATTTTGTTGACATTGTTTGTGCTGGGAGCCTGTCAAAACGCTGGATGGAAGTATAATAATGATAACCGATAACAGGCAATGCTATATACCCACCCAACCAGTTCATTTCCAAAAACTACATCATTTCCACATTTTAGATCATTTCAGATGTCTGAAGCCTTAAATGATTTTATCTGTTGGTTAACACCTTTAATTATAGTTTTTAAACAACATATACAACCATTCAAAAGTTTAAGGTTGGTAAGTTTTTAAAATGTTTTTGAAAGAAGAATCTTATGCTCACCAAGGCTGCATTTGTTGGATAAAAAAAATCCAGTAAAAATGATTAAATATTACAATTTAAAATAACCGTTTTCTATTTGAATATATTGTAAAATGTAATTTATTCCTGTGATGCAACGCTAAATTTTCAGCATCATTACTCCAGTCTTCAGTGTCACATGATCCTATATAAATCAAGAAACATGTCTGATTATTTTAAATGATGAAAACATGCTTAATAAATGATGCTTAATTTATTGGAAACCATAATATATTTTCTTTTTCAAGATTCACAGATGAATAGAAAGTTGAAAACAACAGCATCTCCAAAATATGATGGTTAAGTAGGTACACACACACACGCACGCACGCACACACGCACACACACACACACACACACACATATATAATGTGTCTTTACTGTCACTTTTAATAAATTTTCCATCCTTGCTAAATAAAGTGATTCATTTCTTTCCAAAAATATAATATAATAAAATAAAAATAAAAATAGCGCTCACATCCCACCCCCCCCACCCTGATTTTAAAAAATCTAAGAAGTCTAAAAGTTTAACATTGGTAGCCATAAAATCTTTCAAATGAGCTCCTGCAGAAACATCAAATCACAAAATGATGATCTATTTATAGTGAGCTGAGAACAATGCAGGTGTATTCATCTGTGGAGTGAGAGACAGAGAGAAATCAAGCGAGATTTGGAGAGTGATTGGTGTGTAATTGAATGGTTGCTCTGGAAATTTCCTGTGCTGCTCCATCATAGCTGAGATTTCATTGTAATGCATGGCTAACTCCTGCCATAGCAGGACCTACAGTAATCAGAACGAATTCAAACATGGTGGCCTGCAGAAATGAAAGCTGCTAGAAACCATTTAGAAATTAGAAAACCAAGAAGCCAAGAAGCCAAGAAACCAAGAGCATTTCTCTTTTGAGCAGAAGAGACAGCTGTCGAGAAAACAGGACGCTTTTTTCCCATCAATCTACGAGCTTCCTTGCCAAAAACTGCGGCCCGTTTCACATGAACGGAATGGAAAAGAGCGCTAACATCTTCAGATTTTTGATCTTACATTATGGCAGACATTGTGTGGGTTGCATTAATGACCGATAAAGTCCTTCATATGTCACATAACCATCTGTCTGATTAATTTTACGACTCAAAGTGCTTTGATGACCAGCTAAACTTGAACTACCATCTGTAAATATAAACACAAAGCACGCTTATGTTCAGAGCTTGTGTACTGCTAATGACATGCATTACTTCTAATGCCAATGAAGCCAAATTTACCCCCAAATCCTCACACAACCCTCTCACAATAATACATCAGGACCTTTTATTTTTAGGATGACTGACTCTCAGTAGAGTATTGTATTTGTAACAGTATTTGACGGTAATCGGTAATCAACATAAAGTACAGTACAACACATACTACCATGAACTAGTTATGCCTATATGATATTATTATTATTATTATTATTATTATTATGTGAAATGGACAGGTTAATGAGATTCACCCATATTCTATATACTGCTATTATATATATATATATGGAAATATATAATTATTGTACTGTAACAAAAAATTAAATATATAAATAAAAACTAGGTTATTATTATTATTGCTATATTTTATATTATAAACATTAAACATCAAAGAAGAATAAATATATTATGGTTTCAAAATACGGTTGTACTGTAAAATACATAACTACATTAAATTATAAATAAATTAGGTTTTATTATTATTATTTGCAATAATAACTTTTTCTCAGAAGAACAGTACCATTGCAATACTAATATTTTTGGATGTCTTAATTTCTTTGCTTTCAAATGCTAAACCGTTAAGTTTTTTTTTTTATTTATTTTTTTTAAACCAAATATTTTACTAAACCATATATTTGTAATACTTTTACTAGTGTTTAAAACGTGATGTCTGACCTTTGGGTGTATCTGAGGCTGAGAATGAGTGATATTAAAATATTTAGATGATTAACACAAACTTGATTGTTTCAACATGTATTATAAAATGCGTCATATTTAAATGTTTCATCAAACATTCGAGTTTTCAATGTCCAGTGGCCCTCGAATCACCCCTGATGCCCACTAAAATCAACACAGTAACCAAAGGAAGCAATTAACACTCACTTGTGCAAAAATACAGTATGTACAGTATCTTCCCACTGTCCCAGAACCAAACCAATGCTTCTAACCCATCACTGTGTGTGTGTGTGTGTGTGTGTGTGGGAGGTTTGTCCACTGGTGTAGTGCAGGAAAGCGTCCCAGCAGGCAAAGGGAAGCGGCGTGCCGATCCGGGTGTCGCTCTGTCAATATCTGCTTTCCACCTCAGTTTCCATGGTGATGACTGAAGACTGTATGTCTAAATCTATGGCAATAACTCTCATAGAAATTAGTGCTGGGCAAAGGTGAAGGATTGAAGAGGAAGAGGAGAGAGGAGAGGAGGGGTCCTGAACCGCCGCCAGCCTCTCTTGCTTCCTGCTCGGCTGCATTAATGGAGTGCCTTGTGCTCTCTGAGGAGGCTTATGGAAGCTTATATCCTAATGTATTTATCCTTCATGCAAACCGCAATATTTACGCAAGATTTTCACGCCAGGATCCCACTCCAAGCCTGCTTTACCCACTGCGCTCAGCTATTTAAGAGCTGATCCTCTGCGTTCCCGCCTCTAATGGAAGACACTTCCTGTTTCATTACAACAGCGGGGACTCCAAACAAAGTCATTCAAACTCTCCAGTCTTCAAGTCGACGGGAAACTGTGAAATGTGGAATGTGGAGAAACAGAGATGTGGAAACCATTTACTGCCATAATGTGACGCACTTCAGGTGTATTACATTGAAATAAATAAAGAAAGGGAAAAACAAGTAATAAATAATAATTGATTCAAGAATAAACTTGTAAAAAATATAAAATTATAATAAAATAAAAATATATATATTTTAAGAGAATTTAAATGATAATGTTGCAAGAGTAAAGATGTAAAATTAGGATTAAATTCTATTTAATTTTTGATAACGCATGTTGTTTCAAAGCAGCTTCATAAATACTAAATAAAATAAAAAAATAATAATTAGTACTATTACTATATTTTATTTTACAGATTAAATGACAATACAAATATTTTTGGCCGTGTTAACTGTTTTGTTTTCAATAATTGCAAAGAAAAATTAAATCATAATTTTGTGAGAATAAAAATGGTAATGTTGCAAGAATAAGAATGTAAAGTTAGGAGATTAAAGGCATAACACCCGGAACCGCTTCGCTCCCCTCCGCGATACGGAACGCGACGCTGTGATCATCGGAGACTCCATCCAGTGTTGCCTTAGCAATTTTGTTGCTAGATTTAGCAACTTTTCAGACTACCCTAGCAACTTTTTCTTCCAAAAGCACCTAGCAACAAATGTAGCTATTTTTTAAAATTTATTTGGCAACATTTAGCAACTTTTGATAAGTGACTCAAACGATAAAAAAGGCACACATTTTCCATCTAAATTTCACAAAAAGAGGAAACCAAAGATGCCTAGAAAGTACATACATCACATGAATTAAGTTATTGCTATTTGCAGTTGTTCAATTTGATAATAACAATA
>NW_015651514.1:521719-525540 GCF_001515625.1 Sinocyclocheilus rhinocerous | reverse complement strand
AAATGCAGCGGCTAGAGTCCTTACCAGGTCAAGAAAATATGATCATATTACCCCAATTTTACAGTCTCTGCACTGGCTACCTATTAAGTTCCGTATCAGTTACAAAATATTATTACTTGCCTATAAGGCCCTTAATGGGTTAGTGTTTTGTATTAGTTTTTATTTTTATATTTTCTGTTTTCATTTTAATTATAGTTAGTTTAGTATTTTGTTGTGAGTTTTATTATTTTTATTAGTTATTTTAAAGACTTATTTAAGTTTTCATTATTTTAGTGTATCAAGTAAACTAAATGAAGAAGAGAAATGTTCCCTTGTCAGCTTTTAGTGTTATATATTATTTCATTTTGTTTTGTTTTATATTTAATGTTTTTTTATTTTATATTTTATTATTATATTTCTATCTTTTTTATTTTATTTTATTTTATTATTTAATGGTTTTTAACTGATCCACATTACATTTTAACTAATTTTACGAAAAACAAACAAACAAACAAATAAAAGCTTAATTTAAATAAATAAATAAATAAAAAGTAATTCTAATTTATAAAAATTAAAATAATAGCCTCACTAGAGTGAGCAAATGTCTAAAGTTTCTTAAATCAAGACACATAGAGAAGTAAAATGACAAAAGATAAAAAGTCTTCTGAGAAATTGATCAAAATGAAGTGATTTTATGATTAAAACGAGAACCAATATCTGCCAACGGGCTCAAAAATCAACTTAATTCAAAGAAAAAAATAGATGTCCATGCCTCATTGACAGATTGTTATTGTTTTAAGCACAAATCCATTTAATATTGCTCATTTTCAAAGGATGCTTATACATTTATATTTGGAAATCAAGACAAAAAAATTGAGGAAGATACAAATTTTTTTAAATGCATCAAACATTTAATGCCATGACTATGACTGCAATACTTTCTGCTCTGATTTAACACCTTTTAAGGCCTTAAACTGTGGAAGGGTGAATGAAGAGCTTTTTAAGACCCGCAGAAGCCCTGATTTCTACAGTAAAGCCTCACACAGCTGTTTCTGATGGACGGGAAGCGGCACCAGAACCCCCTTCATAATATTGATGTGGCCGAAAACCGGAGCAGACAGGAGATGAAGCAATCAGATGTCCTTGTGTTATGATATTAGCACAGAAGAATGGGCCGCTGGAGTGGATTGTGATATGAGAGTAGGATGGGCCGTGTGATATGGACGCATGGATGCATGGATGGATGGGCTGCTGTGGGATTACTGTGAACAAAAAGCTTGTGTGCACCACACTGAGAGAATGATGGACCAATTGAGCTCCTTCTGGAAACACACTTACATTACGTCAGTGGCACATTAGATAATTATGACCTATGCGATGTGGCACATGAGTCAGGCTACCATTACATCCACCTACAAACAAGCAACACGCATGGAAAGCAGCATCTGACAAGCCTTCAAGAAAACAATGGGCTGCATTTTTCCCTCTGGCATCATTTAATGGATGCTGTTTGAAGAGCCATGGAGAACATGCTGCTGAACTCCACTGCACCTTCACATTTAAGCCCACATAATGAAGCATCTACAGAAACAACAGTTACTGGCAACAGAACGTATTAAGGTGCTTTAGAATGTCTTACATGTCCAATATCAAAACATAGAATTATATTAATGATACCTGATGAAGCACTCCACTGATGGCCATTCAAAAGCAGCCATGTCTTCTGACTAAAACATAATTTGCATGTATTTCTTTTTTTTTCTTTGATATAAACCTCAGTAAATGTTGTTATAGTAATGCGTTAGAGGAAAAAACAGCTTAACAAAGAGATTCATGATTCATGGGTAAATTTAGTTGTAAGCACACACACACACACACACACACACACACCACAAAACCAGTCTTAAGTTGTTGGGGCATATTTGTAGCAATAGCCAACAATACATTGTATGGGTCAAAATTATCCATTTATCTTTTATGCCAAAAATCATTAGGATATTAAGTAAAGATCATGTTCCATGAAGATATTTTGTAAATTTTCTACCGCAAATATATCAAAACGTAATTTTTGATTAGTAATATGCATTGCTAAGAACTTAATTTGGACAACTTTAAAGGCGATTTTTTTTTTTATATTTTGATTTTTTTGCACCCTCAGATTCCAGATTTTCAAATAGTTGTATCTCGGCAAAATATTGTCCTATCATAAAAAACCATATAGCCTATCAATGGAAAGCTTATTTATTCAGAAAAAAAATGACCCTTA
Source organism: Sinocyclocheilus rhinocerous (assembly GCF_001515625.1). Taxonomy (NCBI): domain Eukaryota; kingdom Metazoa; phylum Chordata; class Actinopteri; order Cypriniformes; family Cyprinidae; genus Sinocyclocheilus; species Sinocyclocheilus rhinocerous. The sequence continues at coordinate 523,295 of NW_015651514.1, read as the reverse complement.
TGACTGATTTTGTGGTCCTGGGTCACAATTAATTGAGACCAATAAAGTAGAGATGAACCAATATTACATTTCTTTGCTGATATTGATTATTATTCAAATGTTTGTAAACAACTCAGTTGCACATAAGGCACATAAATTTGCCTTAAAGTCTGTCACACCACATTTAAAAGAGTCAAAACGGCATTTATTGTTTACATTTGTGATAAAACGAACATAATTTGAGAGATGAGGTTTTTGATTTATCAGAAGTAACCAAGCACAAAGCTACTTAGTGATTACTGGGTTACAAATAATGTTTGGTGAAGGGAAAAACACTATATTGGCAACCCTGGCTTGAATTACAGTTTGAACTTTTGATTTAAGTATAAAACTTGCCAGTAGTTTGACAGTTGCAGGTTTTTATTGTCCCCCAACTTCTCATTCTTGTATTTTAACAACTCTTGGATCTGATCGTGTTCTGCTCTTATGTTTACTCTTTAAATCTCATACAGATCCGTAGGAAGGCCAAACAGTTGGAGTAGAAAAATGGAATGACGTGCTGTACAAAAAAATTGATGCAGAATGCAAAAATTGGTGCTTTATTGGAAAGTGTAGCATATTTACAAGGACAAAACAAAAATAAATAAAAACTGTAAAAAAATGAAATGAAGCTGCAACAATGTGCTAATTTGGCTAAACCAGTTGGCCCAACTTTACAACACTGCTCAGACTTAACTAGTCCATAGGCAGTACTGAATAAACTCAGGTAGCAAGCCTATGTATTGGCCGATACATCAGAACATCCCAACAATAAATTAATTTAAATGACCTAGTGCTATTATACTGTGTCCTCTGTACTATACTGTATGTATATATATATATATAGTGTCAATATATTTATATATATTGTGGTGTCAAAATTAGCGCGTAAACGCAGGCGATGAATTTTTTCAGTTTAACGCGTTAAAAATATTTAACTTCTCTTCAATTGCATGCACAAAGGCGCCGGCGCGCGCTGTAGCCTTTCATATCAAAGCGCGAAATAAACTACGTGCATGCAATGTCATGGTCAGTTAAGTCATGAAGTTACCAAAAAGGCGATTAAAGCTGCCTTAAAACTGTGCATGCATGTAATATATTTTATATGAGTCACATTTAAGAACATGTCTCTGAAATGGTTTTCAAAACTGTGCTGGAGCGGTTGTCTGCGAGCCCTATTGATGATGAAAATGACGTAATGTGGACGGTGCGCGGACGCGGAAGGCCGAAGTATACTTTGGCCTTAACTCGTCAGCTCATTAATATAGACTTTAGGACCTGAAGTGGGTCAGAAAAGGTAAAAAAAAGTTGAGAGAAAATATGATGCGTGTCAGATCCGTGTCATGTTCAGCAGCGGCAGCTCTTAAAGAAATAACAGCCAAAATAACCTAATAACCAGCTGCTGTGATGTCTATTAATCAAAGGACAAAGAAAAAAAAGAGAAAAAAAAAAGAACTTTTATAGCTTTAAGGATTAATCTATATTTAATTTAGAATTTAGTGATTGATAACTTTAATTTCAATTTCTGTATATTTCTGCTGAAGGGCACAGGTAAATA
>NW_015651514.1:498568-513581 GCF_001515625.1 Sinocyclocheilus rhinocerous | reverse complement strand
TATATTAAAACTTAATTTTTGATTAGTAATATGCATTGCTAAGAACTTAATTTGGACAACTTTAAAGGCGATTTTTTTTTTTATATTTTGATTTTTTTGCACCCTCATATTCCAGATTTTCATCTGGATCTCGTATATCAGCCAAATATTGTCCTATCATAACAGACCATACATCAATGGAAAGCTTATTTATTCAGCTTTCAGATGATGTATAAATCTAAAAAAAAAAAAGACCCTTATGACTGGTTTTGAGGTCCAGGGTCACACACGCACGCACGCACGCACACACGCACACACGCACACACACACACTCCTGAAGAAAATCTTAAGACCAGGGGAAACATTACAAGTATTCACATTTCGCGCTGGTGGATCATAACCAGGTTGTAAGTACTGCTTCAAAATGCCAAAAGAAGAAACAGGAGCAAGAGACAAAAAATAGAGAATAGGCAATTTATTGAAAACTGCATTTAAACTCAAACAGGTTGCTCATCAGCTGATGAAAAGTTTAAGACCACAGCCTTAAAAAGTTCAAATCTGCGCAAAAATATGGCCTTCATGTCATTGTCCTTCAGGCAGTCACACTGTCATGACCTCCTGATGGCAAAGGCAAAAAGGCTTTCTGTCTTTGAATGTGGCAGGATTGTTGAGCCGCACAAGCAAGGGCTCGTGCAACTTGCCATCGCTGCCGAGGTCGGACACAGTGAGACAGTCATTTTAAATTTCTTAAAAGATCCTGAGAGTTATGGGACTCTTCTTCTTCTTGTTGCACCTTCATACTAGAAGTTAACTCAAAATACTGCCAATTTTTTTTTAATAACGGCCCAAATATATTGTAAAAAAGCATCCTATATTGGGTTTGTGCAAAATTGAAAATTACATATATTTATAAATAAATGATAGGAACATTTATTTTATGATAATATGGAGTTTCTAAGAAATCACAGGAGATAACTTATTGGTTCTATTGCTTGTGGGTGGAACTGTTATTTTATAGTAACCGCTATTATTATTTAATGTTCATTCAACCCTCAACACTTCATGCCGAGCTTCTCAAACTACAGCATTATTGATTCAACTCGACTCGACAAAAACAGCTCTAGAGAAGAGATGAACTTTATAGAAACCGCCGATGTCTGGTAGAAAGAACTTTGTAACTGCTTTCTGTAACACTGTCTGCATAATTTCCTGCTGATGTGAGATTTTTGTTGTTGTTGTTGTTGTTTTGAAATGAAAGAGTTTGAGGTGATACATAGTCTACACATTGAACATTTATTGAAACTAAACCACAAATATGCATTGAGCAGCAATCTTCATGGCAGGCCTAGTGAAGTCACAACCATCAGCTTATTAACATATGACCTCATACATTTAAAAAAAACAACACCTATTGGTAAAAACACTAGAGAAATGGTAAAAAATGGTCATGACAACTAAATTACAACTGATTTTAGAACAAAACAAACAAAAAAAACACAGTAAAAGTGGGAAAATAAAACACTATAAAAAGAGCAGAATGTGACCCTATTCAAGCCAAAGAGCAAATATTGTCTTTATTTTCATGCTTGATTGTATCTTCTGTATTAATCATAAGCAGCGTGTGCACTGGTCATGATATGAGCCACACACATCTTTCACATATGAGGCACATCTGGTCATCCTCACACCGTCAGCTGCTGTTCTGGCCACCGGTGTTTCACTGCAGTGATCTAAAGCACAGCCTGAAGGAAGCTCACGGAGGAAACACACCTGTACTGAGCTCAGAGTTCACCACCGCCTCATACACACAGCTCGTGTCCAACTCAATCACATCGTACACACAGGTCACAATAGCAGCGACTGGCAGACGGTGTGACGGTCTGGAGATTCTGTGCTGTTTGCCAGCTCGAAATGTTAGGCTTGATGTGTCAGAACCATGGCCAAGTGCTTAGTGCATTATCTGACTCAATTCGTCTTCAATATAGCATATTCTAAAAATTATATATATATATATATATATTTTTTGGCCTTAATTCTAAGCGGTATGTGTGGAGAAAACCAGGCACCTGTCCAATACAGTCCCAACAGTGAAGCATGGTGGTGGCAGCATCATGCTGTGGGGGTGTTTTTCAGCTGCAGGGACAGGACGACTGGTTGCAATCGAGGGAAAGATGAATGCGGCCAAGTACAGGGATATCCTGGGCGAAAACCTTCTCCAGAGTGCTCAGGACCTCAGACTGGAACTAAGGTTTACCTTCCAACAAGACAATGACCCTAAGCACACAGCTAAAATAATGAAGGAGTGGCTTCACAACAACTCTGTGACTGTTCTTGAATGGCCCAGCCAGATCCCTGACTTAAACCCAATTGAGCATCTCTGGAGAGACCTAAAAATGGCTGTCCACCAACGTTTACCGTCCAACCTGACAGAACTGGAGAGGATTTGCAAGGAGGAATGGCAGAGGATCCCCAAATCCAGTGGATATAACCTTGTTGCATCTTTCCCAAAAAGACTCATGGCTGTATTAGATCAAATGGGTGCTTCTACTAAATACTGAGCATTTTTCAGTTTTTCTTTTTTAATAAATCTGCAAAGATGTCAACAATTCTGTGTTTTTCTGTCAATATGGGGTGCTGTGTGTACATTAATGAGGAAAAAAAATTAACTTAAATGATTTTAGCAAATGGCTGCAATATAACAAAGAGTGAAAAATTTAAGGGGGTCTGAATACTTTCCGTACCCACTGTATATATATATATATATGCACAATGCATTTTTGTTTTTTAGTTTCAATATATGCTCAATGTCTGGACTATATATCACCTCAAACTCTTCTGTTTCAATACAACAACAAGAAAAATATCAGCAGGAAATAATGCAGACAGAAAGCAGTTACAAAGTTCTTTCTACCAGACATCGGCCGTTTCTATAAAGTTCATCTCCTCTCTAGAGCTGTTTGTGTCGAGTCAAATCAATAATGCTGTAGTTTGAGAAGCTCTGCATGAAGTGTGGAGGGTTGAAAGAACATTAAATAATAATAGAAGTTATTATAAAATAACCATTCCACGCACAAGAAGAACCAATAACCTATCTCCTGTGTTTTCTTAGAAACTCAATTTTATTATAAAATAATATAATAAAATGTTTTTGTCTTTTGTTTATAAAAATGTATAATTTCCATTTTTGCACAAACACTAATATTATTTATTGTCTTAATTTTTTTTAAGTCAGTACTAGCAAATGGGTCATTTTTAACAACATATTTGGGCCATTATGAAAAATATATTTATAGTGACAATAATAATAATAATAAAATATTCATAATTTCATAATTTCATAATTTTAAATACGGCATCTGTGTGCCATTTAAAATTGTTTTTAAAAATGTAAAATAAAACAACATTTAAATGAATAAATTTTTTTTATGTATAACAATTTAAACGTAGTGGAAAATAATGTGTTTTTTTAACCTTAATAAACCGCATAAACACATTTCATTACACCAAATACACAAAATAATGTTCTTTTTAGCAGCATCATATGACCCCTTTAAACAAACAAATAAATAAATATTTATATTTATTTATTATTATTTGTCTGTGTAATAGGGTTGGCCAGTGTCATACCAATCCAGCTAAACAGGCCGACTTAATGGAACATTAAAATAACATGTCATCTCTGACATATCATTTCGCCAACAGTGCAACTTTTGGTTAATTAACCTTTCCCTTTAATTAATTGATAGTATTCATATCAGTGACACACATGCAAATCATTAACGCTGATAAATGTCTCGAGTTGCAAGGAAAGGCTGAACTAAGACATGCACAATCCCGCACCTTTGATCAATGTTCGCTTTATTCAATGCATCATCCTTCCTCTAATCTAAGACGTGGCCACAGTACAGACTAATTTAGATGAAGTAGAGGGACTGATATTCTGTCAGGCTATTCACTATTAGACAACGCTGGGTGTGGTCATCATCGATGGGCTAAAATAAAAGAGTCATAAATGTCCCGCCCACACAGTCCAAAACAAGCCGTGGTTGGCCGTTTTACCTGTCAATCATATTGACCCATCCCACACTCACTAAACACAGCTACTTGTTCTCTTCGGTCACAGATGCTTTGGCAAGTACATAAAAAAGTTCCCTTGTTAGGAACTGCAACAAAACACCTGTTTTCTGAAGATTTGTAAGAACGCTAGTCTGATGTGAACAATTTGAATGAATCAAATCAAGCAGTACAAACGGTCTACTATTACTTCTAACACTTGCATGATTCGATTTTGCAATCAGAAGTTTATCCAGGATGATTAAAGGTTTTAGTTTTTTCCAGAAACCTTCAGGGTGGTGAAAATGTGGAAATTTTACCAATTAAGTCACCAAAACATATATGGAGCAAAATCATGTTTTTGTAAGTCATTTCATATATGACACACATATGAAAGGAAAACAGCTAAATAATCGTCATATGGACAGAAAAATATTTTTTATATTGTAATAAAAGACACACACACACACACACACACACACACACACACACACACACAGGAGCAGGACATTTGCTTTTAAACTTGTGCACTGAAAACCAACTTTCATACACATAAAATATCATCTCTAAAACTGTGAATAGATCAACTCAATCATGTAATCTTTTGATTAATTAATAACTCTGCATATGTTTTCAAGCTTCATCAATTATAAATCAATGTATTATTAGTTTTTCGAGCCTCTACATAGTAGCTCAACCCATATTCATCCATTTTTAAAGATTTGCCAAAGCCAAGCGCAAATGGCTTGATTTGGGTTAGATCTTATTTCCAGTGTCAACTCTTTCCCTTTACGCTTCTCTTTGGCTTATTTCTCTCTTCAAAGACGATTTAACTTTCTGACGCCCTGCAACAATGATGTTCATATGGCTTCTCAGTTTCTCATTTTCTGCTCCTGTCCTTGGAGAATTATTCCAACTATTCAAACCAATTTATAGGAGCTCAACTTGCATTTATTCTCAAACTAGTTTCACTATGATGAAATGAACACAAATGATCTCCTTTGACCTTATTTTACCCCCAAAACCCTCTTAGGAATATTAATTGAAACCCTATAATAGAGCATTCCATCCAGGAAAAAAACCCTGCTGATGTAGGCCATTAGAAAACGTCTCGATAAATACGAATTATGCGAAGATGAATGTTTTTCATCCTGCATTCTCAGCGAGGGTTTCATGCGGCGATAAAGCATTAATTGCAGTAGAAGCGGAAAAAATGATACACTATTATTTCAATAATCACTGAAGTTTTCCTGCTAAAAAGAGCAGCTGATAAACGTAAAACAAAGCTATTACAACAATAGAGTCCAAATAAGCTCTGACAAAAGAAATTATTCCAGCGATGGAAGGCCAAATATTAATTGAAATATGTGTACATGTGAAGAAAGTCAATTAGATGTCGAAAAAATCTGGATAATTAAGGCTCAGGGATATTTTACTTGGCAAATGCAAATGTCCTGGATTGTAAATATGGCTTTGGATGCAAATAAAGAGTTTAAATGCATTCCACTCAATTAAACAGTATTTTAGTATTGTAGCCGGTGACTTTAAAAATGCAATATTTGTGTTAAAGCCAAGTGGAAATGGCTTGATTTTGGTTAGATCTTAGTTTTAGTGTCAAATCTCTCCCATACGCTTCTCTTTGGCTTATATCTCTCTTAAAGACAATTTAACTTTCTGACACCCTGCAACAATATTTTACTTTTAAATACAGCTTCACTTAGACTCTTCAAACCTTCTTGTAAGATCAGCATTACAATCAAAAAAATTATGCGATGCAATAAAATAAATACAATTAAACAACTGAATCAAAACTAAAATTATGTAATTAATAATTAAAAATCTAAAAATCTAAACAAAATCTTAAATTATGTAATACAGTACAGTGAAATAATATAATCTAATTACTTAATTTTTGGAATGTAGTTATGTAATCCATAAAAATAAATGTAAATAAAATTATATCAGAAACAAAAACTAAAATCATGCAATGCACTGCAATTAAATAAAAAATATGTAATGCAATACAATAAAATAAATAAACATTTGAAAAATTCAAAAACTACAATTATGCAATGCAATGCAAAGCAATAAAATCACGTATTTAAAAAATAAATAAAAATGTGTAGTGCAATGCAATGATACAATAAAAATTAAAATTACAATTAAAATGAAAAACAGAAACTAAAACTATGTAATGCAATGCAAAAAAATATATAAAAATGCAATGGAATACAAAGCAATGCACTATAATAAATTCAAATAATAACTAACTGAGAATTAAGGCTCAGTGATGTTACTTGTCTTGCATTGTAAATACAGCTTTGGTCACAGATGAAGAGCTGATAGAAATGCATCCAACTCAATTAAACAGCATTTCACAGCATTTTGACCTTAAAAACGCTAACTTCTCATCTTGTACATCAGTGCATGATTACCGGCACTTCAAACACGAGCCGAAACTCCATTACGGGTGCCAGACAACACTGAGCGTCGACATCAGTCAGAGACATGAACAGGAAGGGGAGTCGAGAGTGACAAGATGCCAGATCACTTTCAATTAATAATTTGCTTGGACAGCCGTGCGGGACGCTCTCCGCGGAGTTCAAACCGCAGCTGACACTGCAAAGATAGCGGAGGGGGACAAGGCCACATATCAAAATGTATCAAAGGAGAACAGCAGGAGATAATTGGCAGGGGACCGCGGTCAAATTGACAGCTTCCTTAAGTCTCAGATTAGGCTTTGCCTCTGTCGCGGCGGTGTACCGGAGAGACAAGAGACAACTGTTGTGTCACGCTCCACCGGGAGGATGATCTGAGGGACGCTTTGTCAAAGACGAGCAAAATAATGTCTGCAACTTCTGGCTGAAACGCAGATCGAGGAAGGAGAGAAACAGACTGTGTTTGACCCGGAGTGCCACCAGCGTGATATTAGCGCCGTTCATGGACCTCATGGGGTCCGAGTTCCTGCGGTTCTGCTTGACATTTTCAGCCGGGTCCATTTCTGACAGTCCGCTGCGGGAGATGGGGTCAATCTACGCTTCTGTCATGGCCTGGAAAGTGATGAACATTTCACTTCACACGATGCGGAAAACATGTATTGGCAAACTGGTGTCTTATAGTGTCACTTTACTATACTTTGAGTTTAGTGACGTGAACTGCATGGATTACTTACAAATTGTAGTCATGACTGGAAGAAAACTGCAGTTTAACTGTAGTAATGTCATCTTTTAGTTTGCATATCTTGAGTAATGTTTTCGGACTACTATTTGATTACTTTTAGATGACTTTTGGCCTAATTGCATAGATTTGAAGTGGATGATTTTGCACCATGTTGATGTAAAAAAACAAAGAGAAAACAAATATATTCAATTCTCTGTTATCAACAGCATCATCAGGGGTTCCCAAACTGGGGTTCGTGAAGGAACTGCAACAGCTTTGGGAGTTGATGAAAAGCTAATTAAATAAATCATGAAAATGTAAACTTGAAGAAAAAAAAAATACTTTTAAAATAAAAACAACACTTGGACACTAAAAATAGATATATTTCACTTGTCTACCTGTCAGTGTGACCATTAACTGACATTTAAAAAATATATAAATACAAATATAATCTAATTACAAATAGTTCATTTTTGGAATCTGATTATGTTTCCAGGTTACATATATTCAGTTACTATCCAGTACTGGCAACCACATAGCAACACCGTTTTGTTTAAAAAACGCATTGTTTGATGTACTACAATGCAATTAAATAAACAGATATTAAGTAAAAAAAATCTAAATAAATACGAAAACTAAGCTTGTGCAATACAATAAAATGCAATGCAAAAAACCAAAATGCAATGTAATAAAATGAATAAAAATGAATGACTCAATAACTAACTTAAAATATTCAACACAAACAAATAATCATTTTAGTCGTCATCAAGCACTCTGCACATGGTAGTATAGTCTGACCTTGCTGTTGAAGCCTCAGGCAGTCTGAGGGCCCGGGGCAGATGCCAGTAATCCTGCACTGTCCATTGGAAAAGAAGGATACTATGACCCTTAAGACACCTGGAGGCTTGTTATATCAGTTTGCTTGTCTGCATAATTTCACGAGGCGATTGTGCCTTATGGTCTGGTTAAAAACCTTTCCATATCTTGCCACTGTAGGTTATGCCAATGGTTCCCAGGTTCATACGCTTCATTAACAGAATACCGCTGACAACAATAGAATCATGCAGTTGCGTTTGGATATGAAAAATACCGTAATCAATGTAAATACAGAGTACCTATAACATCATATTTATGCCTACATTTCTTCAGCAAGAAGTGGTTTTATTGCAATACAAACAATAACAATACAAACTTGTATCTTTTTAGTTCATCAGTTGCGTGCATTTGTTTTGATCTCAACCGGTTGACTGAATGCCAGACATTTTCACAGAGAAAATGTACTTTCTGACAGGAGCTCTGTGGTATTTACCCATGTTTTTTTTAATTAAAGGAGTCATTGCATTTAAAAGTCTTGCATTTAAAAACAGCTAGACGGACCGCAACGGAACAGAACACAGGGTCTCGAGACATGTTTTTAAAAGTTTAACTACTTTTAGTTTGACAGCATCTTAAAAAAAGAGCCGCTCATGACACGAGACACTGAGGTTGCAGCAAAACGTGGCACGCAACCAAATAAGTTCATATGATGTGCATATGCACAAAAACAGTGCAACCTGAATGCATGCCCTGTATGAACCGCTGCTTATTTATTTTTTAGACTCTACTGTTCAAAAGTTTGGGGTCAGTAAGATTTTTAAATATTTTTGAACAAAGTATCTTATGCTCACCAAGGCTGCATTTATTTGATCAAAAATACAGTAAAATTCTGAAATATTATTAAAATTTAAAAGCACTTTTTTCTATTTGAGTATATTTTAAAATGTAATTTATTCCTGTGATGCAAAGCTGAATTTTCAGCAATATTACTCCAGCTTTCAGTGTCACATGATCCTTCAGAAGTCATTCTAATATTATTTGCTGCTTAAGAAACATTTCAGATTATTGATCAATATTGAGAACAGTTGTGTTGCTAAATAGTATGTTTTAAAATTGTATTTTGTTTTTTATTTTTCCAATTGAATGGCATTCATTTGAAATATAAATCTTTTAACATTACAGATATCTGAAGGTCACATTTGAGCGATTTAATGTATTGATAAATAAATAACCAATCAATCATTCTAATATGCATATTTACTGCTCAACAACCTATTATTAATGTTGAAAATAGTTGTGCTGCTTCCTATTTTTGTGGAAACTGATACATTTTTCAGGATCCTTTGATGAATAGAAAGTTTAAAAGAGCAGCATTTATTTAGAGTATAAATATTTTGTGTGAAATTAGAAATGTCTTGATACTGAGACTTGTGATTAATTTAATGCATCCTTGCAGAATAAAAGTATTAATTTATTACTGACCCCCAGACTTTTTAATGGCAATGCAAAGGGTATTTTGCATATTTTGTTCCTATTTAATTTGACCTCTGGTGACCCCTGGGTTGCCAAATCCTCAATAATGAGTGCAACCGCATATGCAGCTTTATTTCAAATAAGTCTGCAAAACCCTAAAGTATTGACTGCTGGGCTTATATTGCGCTTTGGAAATGTTCTGCATTAATGCTGCAGCAGGTTTTGCTCTCCACCTCACATTTTCATATGCCATGCTGTTGTTTCCCTTTACCCTGGGCTAAAGCCGCAGCCCTCCGCCGTACCTGTCCTACCTGATGTGAATTTCTTATTCCACCAAAAGCCTCATAAACATAATGTTTGCCACCACTACTGGAAAAAAAAGATTTTTACTGAAATGGGCTGCAGTGAGAAGCGTAACATAGCAGAGACCTGCGGTGCTTTTCCCAGTGCTGAGGCTGAAGCACACTGAGATGTGAAGCATCTATTTTACTGATGGGGGATTTTATAATACATGCTGACCTTCATATCATCAGAGGGCCGCGTGGCTGGAGTAATGGATTAGAGTGGGATATGTCACTGCCCTTCAGTTCAGCTGTGTCACACTATCACTCATACTTTGCTTTCTTGCATTGATGCACATCGCTAAAACATGCAATTGAATCGCACGTTTAAAAATATGATTTACAACGCCGACAGTTCGCAATAAAAGACTTCAGCAGCTTTTAGTTGATACTATATCTAAAAATATTCAGCTGGTTTTGTCCTAAAAAGGATTTTTGCTGAAAATCCTTTACCTAATTTGGTGTTCCTGATAAAAATAACCTGGTTTTTAAAAATTGCTTGTAAATCTCTTATTATGGTATATTAACACCGAATCTTGGATTCAATCTCTGCCTCAACTTGTTTTCTTTCAATTAGCATAGGTTTTGCATTTCTTTTTGGAACTGATTGATTGTAGGTTTTATTGAAAATATGATATACAGTGCCAACAGTTCATCCTAATAAAAGATTTCAATAGCTTTAATTAAAATATTCAGCTAGTTTTGTCCTAATTTTTTTTTTTAATTATGGTATATTAACACCGAATCTTGGATTCAATCTCTGCCTCAACTTGTTTTCTTTCAATTAGCATAGGTTTTGCATTTCTTTTTGGAACTGATTGATTGTAGGTTTTATTGAAAATATGATATACAGTGCCAACAGTTCCTCCTAATAAAATATTTCAATAGCTTTAATTAAAATATTCAGCTAGTTTTGTCCTAATTTTTTTTTTTTACCTAATTTGGTGTTCCTGGTCAAAAATTATCCGTTTGTTCAAATATTGCTTGTAAATCTCTCATAATGCTATATTATCACTAAAACTTGGATTCAGTCTCTTTTTCAGCTTTTTTTTTCAATGATCACGTTTTGTATTTCTTTTTATAACTGATTTATCATTGATTTAATTCTAAAATATGATTTACAATGCCGACAGTTCGCAGTAAAAGACTTCAGCAGCTTTTAGTTGATGATATATCATCATAAATATATTAATATGTATTTGTATAATATATTATATATATCTTACAATATTCAGCTAGTTTTGTCCTAAAAAGATTTTTTGTTGAAAATCCTTTCACTAATTTGGTGTTCCTGGTCAAAAATGGCCTGGTTTTTAAAAATAGCTTGGAAACTGATTGGTCTCATTGATCTGAGCTTATGCGCCTCAGTTTTTTGAGTGAAAAAGCATTATTTGTGGATCATTTTGGCAATGTTCACTAAAAAACTAAAGATTGAATCCAAAATTTGGTGATAATATAGCATTTAGAGAGATTTACAAGCAATTTTTTGTAGGCCGGTCATTTTTGACCAGGAACACCACAAGTCCTAAGGGTATGTCCAAAAAAAACAAAACAATTTTTAAAATATTTTTTTCTGGAAAGTTGTTATACCCTGTGTCAGCAAAGTCAGTAAATTTTTGTCCAATTTGATAACAATAACCAGCATTTTGGCAAAAATAAAATCCTTTCCAGGTCAAAATGTCCAGAACACAACATGAAGGTTTTTAGCCTTTATATACTTTTTACCTCATTAGTCTGAAACATGCATGTTTTAAATGGCACAAAATGATTAACTGTAGTAAAGATATCTTAGAAAGATATTTCATGCTCCTGTCTCATTCTCCCCAACTCTTTGCAAGGACATGGTAAGAAAATCTGAAATGTTCAAATTTAAAACCACCCATTTTCTAGTTGTGAACAGCAGAAGCGCTGTAAAAGCCAATGATGCAGGACGGGCTGCTGTACGTCTGCATAATTTGCGACTCTAATTAAAATAATTTCAAAATGAATTTCACAGTTGGGAGAATGGACAACACTAGTTTCTGGAACATTACCTCTCGGGATGCATATTCCTCCTATGGACACGCTGCGTTGGGAGACGTTCAAATACAAACACATGCACGGTTACATCATGAAACGCTCAGAATCCACCTACTCAAGAACACACACCCATCCACCTCCTCGCTCTGGCAGGGATTCGCCCAAGGCCAAGCGTCTACTAAGAGCCGTAATCAGTTAAGTTAGCGTGCCGTTGCGAATGCTGCAGCACATCTGACATGACAGCGCTCGCGACCGGTCATAAATCAAGCCGTTCTTTCACCCCAAAGCTCAAGTGGCTCCGGTGAAGATTCTGCTTGTGTACATCAACCTGCATTTGAGGTGAAGCGCTCAGAATGCGATACCCCAGAGATACCCCGTTTCGGGAGCTAAAAGCTGCTGCTTCTCGACGCCCTGAGCCTGGTGCCACATCCAGACACACAGCCCTCTAGGGCTGCAATGATATACACGGACTGTGACTGACAAATCCAACGCACCAACACTTCACAAGATGTTTTACAGCCTTAGCTGCAGCACACTATTATTATTCTACATAACGGCATTGCAGTTGGTCTAGTGTTCTTGCAATGCATGTCAATGCACATCACCGGCTTGTCAATGGCAATGCACATCAACCTAAACTTTGCTGAACAACGTATCCTACTTATTCCTCGCGTTTATAATGTGCAAATGCACCCTTTGACAGTTTTAAATATTTCACCCAAAAATGAAAGTTTTGTCATTTACATAACCTTGTGTTGTTCTAATGCCGCTTTCCTTCTTCCCACTAAACACATAATGAGAAGTTTTTGAGCTTTGATGTAGATTATAAGTGAAAATGATTTAAATTTGTTTTTGTTTTCCTCACACAATGCTATCATATGACTTGAAATTCAGTGCACAAGTCATGTGGACTACTGTAATGTTGCTTTTTTGTCCTTTTGGAGCTTACGGCTATTAGTTTTTGGTGCAGCCTACACTTTGGTGCATCCTACTTTACATATTCAGCAAACATATAATGTGCAAATGTATCCTTTGACTGTTTTAAAGGAATATTTTACTCAAAAATGAAAGTACTGTCATCATTTACGTACCAACATAGTTTCTGTTAAACTAAATTTTCTGAGCTTTGATGTAGATTATAAGTGAAAAATGACTTTCCTTACCCAACACTATCATTTGACTTGAAATTTAGTGCTCAAGCCACATGGACTACTGTAATGTTGCTTTTTTGTCTTTTTGGAGCTTGGCAAAAAAAACACTGAGATGTTTTACAGCCTTAGCCGCTCAACACTATTATTATTATACATAACTGAAAACGCCATTGCAATTGGTTTAGTGTATTTGCAATGCGTATCACTGGTTTATTAGTGCTGTTTGCATAACGCCATATTTTTTTGGTGCAACCTAAACTTTGGTGCATAATTCATCCTACTTTACAGATTCAGCAAACTTATATTGTGCAAATGTATCCTTTGACTGTTTTAAAGGAATATTTGACCCCAAAATGAAAGTACTGTCATCATTTACGTACCAACACCATTTTCTTTCTGTTCTTCTGTTAAGCAAAAGTTTCTGAGCTTTGATGTAGGTTATAAGTGAAAAATGACTTCAATTTTTCCCTCACCCAACACTATCATTTGACTTGAAATTCAGTGCTCAAGCCATATGGACTACTGTAATGTTGCTTTTTTGTCCTTTTGAAGCTTGGCAAAAAAACAGATATTTTACAGCTTAGCTGCAGCACATTATTATTATTCTATAACGTACAATGACATTGCAATTGCTTTAGTGCGTATCACCTATATAGTGCTGCTATCATAAATCATATTCAAATTGATTTTTTATAAAGTAAAATAATTTAATAAACATTTTACATAACAGATCAGTTAAGTTATGTTAAGATACAGTCAGTTCTTTATCATTCTTTAGTATTATTTCAGTGAACATTATGTCAGTTTTTAACCTTGTAGAGCAAACGTACATAAAAACTTTAAAAAAAGGTATTTCTTTTTTTTACAGTGTACCCTCATGTTCTAACAGTTTTTCTTTCTTTCTTTCTTTCTTTCAGTTAAACACATAATGAGAAGTTTCTGAGCTCTGATGTAGATTATAGGTGAAAAATGGCTTGAATTGAGCTCTTTTCTTCACATAAATCTATCATATGACTTGAAACTAGTCATTATGCAGCTTTTTTGTCCTTGCTTGGCAAAAAAAGCACCTTCCTCTTTCATTGCATTGCAAAAAAAAACTGAATATTGCTCATAATATGTCTTTTGTGTTTCACAGAAGAAAGACAGTCAGCTAGATTTGGAATGACATGAGAGTGAGTAAATGATGCGAGAACGCTCATTTTTGGGTGAACTATCTCTTTAACTAGCAGTCAGTCGTGTGAGTCATGTCGACTTCTTGACAAATGACCACTAAACATCTGGAATTGTGAATCCCCACATGTACCTGAACTGAAATACTACCTGCAGTCATGCATATCAGTGTCAGATGTGTCCGCTGGCGTGGGAAGGGAAGGACAGGTGTTTGGAGAAACAAAGAAAGAGAGAGAGACAGAGCGAGAGACAGACAGTTGTGGGGATTTGGTTTGGAGAAATCATAGTTCTCCCTGATTAATTTGTAATTTTCTAGAGAATAAATTATTCATACATTGTGATTGAAACAATTACATCCAAATCAGAGGCTGCAGGAGCAGAATTACACTGTCAAAAATGGGATTGAGAGGCGGAGGATTTGTTATGTAAGAAATTACATAAGATGACATCAGAAGAGGACATGGCTGAAAGCACAGAAATGGCAGAAAGAAGGTGTAGGTGAGCACAGATACAGAAAGTCTCGGTTATAAAGTCTGCACTGCAGCAGAAAACCGTTCGTTTTTAACCTTGTTGGGACAAACATACAGACTGACTTCCAGTGGTGGACAGTAACGAAGTAGTTTTACTTCGTTACTGTACTTAAGTACATTTTTCAAGTATCTGTACTTTACTGGAGTAGTTTTATTTTGAGTAACTTTTACTTTTACTTCACTACATTCCAAAGCATAAGATCGTACTTTTTACTTCACTACATTTCATAAAACTTATCGTTACTCCTTATAATATATCACGTGCTCCGAGATGCAGAAGCGGTGTCTGATTCAAGAAAGAACTGATTCTTTTCAATGAACC
>NW_015651514.1:486468-497029 GCF_001515625.1 Sinocyclocheilus rhinocerous | reverse complement strand
AAAAAAACTTACCACTTTCATTGCATATAAAAGAACTCTGAATATTGTTCATAACATAATCTTTTATGTTTCACAGAAGAAGAAAAAAAAATCATTCAGGTTTGGAATGGCATGAGAGTGAGTCAATGATGCCAGAATACTCATTTTTGGACATTCGGATGAGGATCTCTTTAACTAGCAGTCAGTCATGCGAGTCATTCCGACTTTTTGACAAATGACCAATAAACATCTGGAATTGTGAATCCTCACATGCACCTGAACTGAAATACTACCTGCAGTCATGCATATCAGTGTCAGATGTGTCCGCTGGCGTGGGAAGGGAAGGACAGGTGTTTGGAGAAACAAAGAAAGAGAGAGAGACAGAGCGAGAGACAGACAGTTGTGGGGATTTGGTTTGGAGAAATCATAGTTCTCCCTGATTAATTTGTAATTTTCTAGAGAATAAATTATTCATACATTGTGATTGAAACAATTACATCCAAATCAGAGGCTGCAGGAGCAGAATTACACTGTCAAAAATGGGATTGAGAGGCGGAGGATTTGTTATGTAAGAAATTACATAAGATGACATCAGAAGAGGACATGGCTGAAAGCACAGAAATGCCAGAAAGAAGGTGTAGGTGAGCACAGATACAGAAAGTCTCGGTTATAAAGTCTGCACTGCAGCAGAAAACCGTTCGTTTTTAACCTTGTTGGGACAAACATACAGACTGACTTCCAGTGGTGGACAGTAACGAAGTAGTTTTACTTCGTGATTCATGAACGAACTGATTCTTTTCAATGAACCTGTTAAATCGATTCGCAAATCGCACCAAACGATGCATTCACGATTTGGAATGATCCGATTGCAGCTGTTCTCGAGTAGCAGTTTTACTAAAATGCTATGCATTTAGCCCTGTGTGACGTCTGCTTTTATATTGTTTGTCAGCACACATAGCCTAAATTACTATGTTTGTGGATTAACTAGCCGAGTAGACAAATGTGTATTCATAACCATGCTGAAAATAAGTCAATGTTAGCTGATGCTAACTGTCTAGTTAACGAGCTTGCTGGTGCTAAATTAAGGTAATTTAAAAAAAATAAAGTCCAAATATTTTTATTGAACCACCTAGATAGATTACATCTGAGGGAAAAAGAAAGGATGTGATGTTCAGAACATGGTAACTACAGTAATTATCAAAATATAAGTAGCCTATATAAAACTGCAAAATAAACATTCATCTATCGGTACTTTTTACTTAAGTACATTAAAAATCAAGTACTTTTGTACTTTCACTCGAGTCAAATTGAAAACTGAGTACTTTTACTTTTACTGGAGTAATATTTTATTATACGGATCTGTACTTTTACTCAAGTACTTGATTTGTGTACTTCGTCCACCACTGCTGACTTCAAAAAAGATAATTTTTCTCTATTTATTATTCTATATTCATGTTTTATTTGGTTGCGTTTTTGATTAAGTATTTGCAATTAAGCACCTTGTAAACGTGACAGGGACTTTTAATTTGTCGAGTATAAGTAGTTGTGATCACAAGAAAATGTTTTCATGTTAAGTTGATGAGAATAAGAATATTACAACTATTTGATCACAATAAAACAAGAAAATAAAATGATAATCGTCAACATTTTAGGATTTCCATAGTTAGCCTACATCTGTATAACCTTAACCAAAAATGCTTCACATAATATCAGTTAATTTTTTAATCACAGTGGTTGCTAATGCGAAGTTAGCACCATTTCTATGGTAATTATGGAATATCGGTGGAAGCTGTGGTTACCATGTTACATTTTCGGAAGCTCCTGGAAGTTTCAGACCGCTTGTTTTTCTCAGATTGTTTTCCATGTGACTTTGTGCAAACTGCTATCCGCGCTGGCTGCTGTAATGTGAGAAATCTCCTCAGAGAGCGACTTTGCTGTTGCTTTCCGCTAGTTATCTTCTGAGCTCCGCGGTAGCCGAGACGGGAGACTTGGCATTGATTCGGTGTTTGTCTACAGCGTACCTGGCTGCTGGCTAACTCCCCGCTATTACTATGAGCCCTACGGCATCCTGTGCCAATTTCCATGGGAACAGGAGGCTCTGGTTCTTCCTCGATTGTCTAACGGGTGTCTAGCTGTCGGTTCACCATCTGTTTACGGCACAAGCCACTCCGAATCCTCGGGTTGATCTAGATGGGAAAGGTGACTCATCCTAGCATAGAAGCTAGTAGATTGCTTCATCCCTGTGATCTCTGCTCTCCCAAACCGACTTCAATGAAAAAAAAAAAAACTTTTGACATGCAGTATAGCGGTTTTCAGGGCTAAAGTCCTTAAACTGGAAGAAAATTAGCATTTTCAGCTATTTCTACATTTTCTGAAAAATAGAACATAAACACAGTGCTTTAACAAAAATGTATATTGCTAAAAAGTTGACTGCACAAATTTTTTCACTGTAAAAAATATTTTTCAAAGTTGCAAATAAAAAACAATTAGACTATGTTTTACAAGAAAATACTATTTCTGTTTTTCTACTTCAAAATTTCAATTCAATGTGCTACTTTCCTTTTCTTTGTAGTTTGTGAAATGTACTATCTATTTCTGAATTAAAACTGTCTCTACACTATTTTTTTTCATGAACAGAGTACACTGATGTCTACGGAAGAGGATCAGCGCCAAGCAATAATAACGAAATTAAACCATCTAGAGATTAAGTCGAAATAAAGTCGAAATAAAATTTTGAAAATAAACTCATTAATTTTCGAGAAATGTCATTGAATAAAAAAAAAAACAGCTTAAATTTTGCGAAAAAAGTCAAAATAAAATGTTGAGAATAAACTCGTTAAATTATGAGAAAAAAGTTGTAAAATTTCGAGAAAAAAGTTGTATTAAAATGCGGAGAATAAACATACTCGTGTCAGGTTCATTTCATCTCGTTGGAGAGTAATGCACATGGATGTAGCATATTATGATGTGGTTGACAAGGGTTCGAGTCTGTATTTTGCCGAACTTGCTTTTCTTCCTTTTCTCATCACATATCACATCGGAAAAATGGAAAACAACTGCCTAATGAGTGTTTAATAATAATGTATTAAGTAAGTTTTTCTCAAAATTTAACGACTTTAATCTCGAGATGTTTTTATTATTGCTTGGCCCTAATCCTCTTCCGTAGATGCCCCAATTCATCTTCTGTAGATGTCAGTAGACATTACAAAAGCTTAATCAATTAAATATAAGAAATATGTAATATAAATAACTTAGAAAGTAAAAAAAATAAAATAAAATAAAACTTTACAAAACTTTACAAAATAGAGTATTAACTTTTATTAAGATACAGTCACTGTTCTTAATTACATTATTTATTTATTTAAATTAACATTACGTGAGATCTCAGTTTCTAACCTTTTTGGGTTACCCTGTGTACTTCAGAATTTCATGTTTAATGAAATGTGCTACTCTAATTTTCTTTGTAATTTATTACTAGCAATTTCTGAGTAAAAACTGTTTCTACACATTTTTTAATGAATAAAGTACATTGATGTCAGTAGAAATTACAAAAGCTAAATCAATTCAATATAAGACCACATAAATATTAGAAATATGTAATAGTAAATAGTTAAAATAAACTTTACAAAAATGTATTAACTTCTAGAAAGATACAGTCAGTTCTTTAATTTTTTATTTATGTTGTATTTATTTATTTAAAATATTATGTCAGATCTCAATCTGTAAACCTTTTGGGGGTACCTTGGATACTTCAAAATTTAATGTTTAATTCAGTGTGTTACTTGCTATTTCTTTGTAATTAATTGTGAGATTTACTAGCGAGTGAAAACTGTTTGTACACCAATGATTTTAATGATTCATAGGTAACAAAACTTTTGGATGAAGAAGCACAGGTTCAGGATGTACCCGAACCCTAATTCCCAGCTCATGCATAATAATCCCACAAAGTCCTACATCCAGAACTCTAAGCAGAGTTGATTGGCAAAAGGCCATCTATAAAGCAGTAAATGACACATGAGCATACGTTTACTGATCTACATTCAGCTGCACTGCTGTTTTTTTTAGTATCACTCAGAGATTTCTTATTAATCATTTAAAATGAACTTACTTTGAAGTAGTCATTTTTTTCAATTTTTTTATTTTCTTTTTAAGGTTTTAATTGTTTTGTTTTTGTTGTGTGTTTTTGTCTTTTTTTAAATGTCTATATAGTTTATATTAATTTTTATTTTATTTATGTAATTTATAGTTGTAGTAATTTTTATTTCAGTTTAATTTTAGTAATTTAAATTATTTTAATAAAATAATAATTTTAATAAAAACGTTTTTAAGATTACATTTTATTTCTGTATTTATTTCAAATAATGAAATTATTATTTTTTTTTATAATGGTTTTAGTTTTTTAACTAAAGGGCAGTTTCTACACTCTAAAAAGTGCTGGGTTATTTTATTTAACCCAAATGCTGGGTTCAGCCTGTTGGGTCATTTTATTGGTTTTTTTTTAATATTTGTACCCAGGTGCTGGGTAGGTTTTTTTTTTTTTATTTAAAAAAAATGCTGGGTTCAGCCTGTTAGGTCATTTTATTGGGTTGTTTTTAATATTTGTACCCAGGTGCTGGGTAGTTTTTTTTGTTTTTTTTTTGCATTCTAAAAAAATGCTGGGTTCAGCTTGTTGGGTCATTTTTAGATTGAGCCTGTCTCCAACGAAACAACCCAGCTGCTGAGTTACAGTCAGAGCATGGGCTGTTTGTGTCCTCTACAGGAGAGAGCGGATTTCAGTGCCGCCGCCGCCGCCTCTTTGGTGCACTTCTTCAGCGAAATTAAGGTTTGTATAGATTTTATTTCATTCAGTTTTTACTGTGCTGTAAATTATATTATTTTACACAACGCAACATAAGGACGAGATGTCAGTCAACTGCGTCAGCAGCGGTTGTTTCTCATGATGGAAATGCCTTGCCTTGCATAACATAAACTGATTTTATTCATTATAATACTGATTTTAATTAAATTTGATGTTTAAATATGTTCTCTAATCTCAGTACTGTTTGTTTTTGGGCAGGTTTTGGAGTCAGTCACGCCATCTCTCGGCTATGAGTGAAATGCGAGGCCACGGTCTAAAGTTCGCAGTTCCTCCAGGAAACAGCAGCCCATCACGGCTTAGCTTTCAGTGACACATCAGCACAAGAATTAGCACTACTTTGGTGAAAAGTGATTCAAAAGAACGGTTGAATACACTTAAATTAAAATGCTACTTTTAAATGTTACATTTTTGTTTCTAAAATGCTTGTTAAACGAGTTTAAATATATGCAATATTGTAAACTATGCTGTATTCACCTAAATAAATTCAATTTGTCTTATATTTTCTCTATGGGGGTTATTGCTTAATAATAAATACTTATCTTTTGATTATTGCTGTTGCCTTTAGTAATTATGTGTGTGATCTTTAATTTCCAGCCCATTTTAAGTCAGCAATATAATAATTAAAAAAAAATATATATAGTTGACTTGAATAAAACAACCCAGCATGTTGGGTAAAAACAGTTAACCCAACCAGCTGGGTCAAAATAACCCAGCATGTCCAATATTTACCCAGCGCTGGGTTGCCAAATAACCCAATTTTTTTTAACCCAGCATTTTTAGAGTGTATGCATAGGACCAAAAATAAACAGTAATTAAGAAAAAAAGAGCAATTTTACTATATCAGTAATTCAATATATGCTTTGACTTGTCTAATTTAAGTGTTTTTATAAAGGACATTTAAGTTTTATTAAAGAAATAACACTTGCATTATTTCTTATTCAATTATTAGCATTGTCCATTTTTTTGTGTCTATTTATTGTGCGTTTAGAAATCGGCATTTTATTTAAACATACACAAATCATTTTGACATGGAGAATATAATGGAGAGCAATTACATATATATATATATATATATATATATATAGTGATTGGCAGCAGGAGAGAAATGGTCATCTAGAACTCTCTACAGAAACTGGAAGCAAATCAAGTTTTGATCAGTGTGTATAGATTTGGATACTGTGCGTGAAAAATATGCGAAATATTCATTGCTAACTCCCTTATGCTGAACTACTGAAATGAGCATTGCTATTTTAATGTTATACTATTTATGTTTTGAGTGTTTAAGTGGTGAGGCTGGGAAGTTTTTGACCACTGAAATTTTTTTTACAATTTAATGATTTACTCCTGGAGCCATATTGAAATTCCATTATCTCTGGAACCGAACCATATATGGCCTTAAAAATGAAGATGCCAAAAGGGAAGTTTGTTAAGACACAATATCTAAAAGGGCATTAAGATATTTTTAATACTTTTTGAGTTACAGGCATGCAAACTTTGGAGAAAACACTTGAAAAGCATTGTCACCATTGGCACATAATGCAACAAAGATTGCTAAAGTCAACATATTTTACTAACAGACCTACTCATCTCTGTGTAAAAATAACATCGTGATGCTGCCATCTTTCTGAAGTCATTTTTAACACCCTGTAATTTGGCTCTAAAAAAATTGCCATTTTGACCGCCTTCTACAAAATAGTGGATTACTCAGTAAATATTCATCCATTACATTTAATATTTTGGCTTTTATCACTATACATGCTTATTTTTCTTCAGAAAAAATATTAGCAAAATCAAAAATTTGAGCTGGGGACCTCTGGTTGATTTGACACGGAATGACCCAACTGTGTGTTTGCGCCTGTGGAACTTTAAATAATTACACTGTCCAGCAGTCCATATTACATTATTGCGCAGTATTTCTCTCAGACGTCTTTTCCCCAGACTTCCACCCCTGTTTTTCAAGCTCTTGCTGTTTACATCTCACTCTTAAATATTTCAATCCAAATGCCACAAAATCCTGAATCATACATGAAGCTTTGGAGCTGACCGCTATGAATTATTACACGTCCCTAAATCACTCGGGCACAAGCTCACCATCTGACCATCTGATTGAATCACATGTACTGTAATTGTATTTTTCGGTGTCGAAAAGTGCTGAATATGCGACTTCACTCCAGTTTCCACCATTGAAGTTTTATTCTTGAAATGGGTTTTGGAGCAGGATTATGGGTCCATTATAAAGGGTTAACCGTGGCGTAAAGCATGACGACAGTTTGATTACTCAGAATCTGGCTTTGATCGAGCGTCTGTGCTGCTGGGAAGCAAATAAGAAAACACACAAACACACACACACACACACATGCATTTATCAGACCGGTGGTATTGTAGGCCGCACATATCATCGCTATCGCCATCGCACGCTTTGATTAGCACTTAATGACACTCCGCAAAACTGAGCAAAGATTACACAGACCGTTTAGCCCATAGTAGATGTCTAATGAATGATTTTTGAACGACTGTCGAGTAGCTTTAATAAGTCTGCGGGATATATTAGTGGTGCGCGTGCACATAAAATACAACCGTGGCCTTAACAAGCTCAAGACGAGAAGACTTGATGGGAAAAGCGCGTCAGAATAATCGATGACTCTTTTCCTCTGTGAAAACAAATTACCCTGCGCTGTTTCTTTGGCTGATTAAACAGCATCCCGAATGTCATCTTTCTTCTTTCGTTCCCTCTCCAGTGGTCATAAATAGCATTTATAAGAAATTTCTCTCATCCGCCGCATGTTTCCAGGTGCTCGTTTCCTATAAAAGCGCTCGAATCTCGGCCGGTAACCTGCGGCCCGTGCTCGATGTCATTAAGAGCTGACCTTTGAGGGCGAACAACAAACATAAAACATGAGTTAGAGAGCATGTCACATCTTTAATCATATCTTAAATGAATTTCAGCTGGGGATTTATGTGGCAGAGCCTTTATGGGGTTTTAAATTCATTTTAAGAGGACACATCTGAATTTGTAAAAGCGGGATTTGTCAAGGGCTTTACAAACTTGTAAAAAAAGCTTAAAAATGCTGTAAGTGGTAAATTTTGGATGTTAAATAACCCAGTGCCTCTGAGGATGGGCGCTTTAAAAGACCGCCTCAGAATTTAAATGAGATTTATAATGTCTCAGCCAGTGTATAAAGCTTTAGTGGGATCCTTGAGATTAGTTTAAAAGGCAACAGAATTAAAATGTTAAACACAAGCTAGATTTTTGCATCTTATGAGGAAAACGTGTCCGACGGGATAAAGGAAGAGCGAACTCATAAACACGTTGCACAACTGGAGCCATTGTTTGTATTTAAGGGCATAAATGCTGCTGGATGAATTACAGGTATGTCTCAAAATTCACTCAGATCACTAACCCAAATATGAGCAATAGCAATAGTGATAACACAAGGGGTTATTATCGGTAACTAAAACTATCACACATTTTTGTTCATTGAAATAAAGCTAAAATAAAAATACAGATAATAATAATAATATAAATTTTATTTATAATAACAATAGAAATACTAGATGAAAAACCATAGGCAAAAATAAGAAATATTGCCTATGCAACTTCCTAAAATAAGTTTAAGTTAAAGCACTAAAATTACTAGCTGGAAACAAATAAAAACTAAAACTGACTTAAAATTAAAACTGAATAATGATAAAAAAATTAAAAATAAAACCTAAATAGTTATATAAAAAAAAAAAATAAAAAAAATGACATAAGCACATACAATTACTAAACAATAAAACTGAACTAAAACTGAAAAAAAAAAAAAAAAAAAATCTAAATAGGTATAAAAAAAAGAATAAAAATGCTAAAAAACTGAAATAAAATTAAAACTGAAATAAAAAAGGAAACCCAAATAAAATATTAGTTATTAAAAAAGAATAAAATTACAAAAAGCACATAACAAAGTTACTAAAAAACCTTAAAACTGAACTAAAACTAAAAATGAAATAAAAAATACATAAAATATAAATAGTTATTAGTTAAAAAGAAGAAGAATGACAAAAGCACATGAAACTGAACTAAACTGTACTGAAATAAGTTAAACCTAAATATATTTAGGTTTAAAATATTGTTATATTTATATATAAAAAAGAAAAGAAAAGAAGAAAAATGACAAAAGAGCACATTAAATTACTAAAAACTTAAACCAAAATATTAATAATAATAATAATAATAATAATGATGATGATCACTTAAAAATGTACTTAAATAGATAACAATGTACTTCATGTAGAATTAAAAACACCAGTAATAAAAGAAGAAGAAGAAAAAATATCCAAATAAGCTTGGCTGACATCCTAAAAATGCAACCCAAAGAAACTTCTTGAACTGAATGAATCTCAACGGATTCGAATGTAATTCCTACCATGATATAACATGCATAAATTCTTATAAAAAGGTAATATAAGAAATGCGTATGTAAGTCATTACAGCAGCAAGAACTACGAGAGCCACCCACATCTCGCCAGCAGCTTCTGATTCATATTTACACAATATTTACTGATGGATTACATTAATTCTCTGATTATGAAAAGTCATACAGTGGACCGCGTTTCATTTCCATACGAGTCGCGTCTGATTAAATTACAGAACGTAAAAGCGCTTCGACACTTTCCAGGTCTATAAACGGTCTAATAACGCTCTTAAACAGCTAATGCATTAACCCAATCCTGGCCCGGAAAGGCAAAGAGACAGAAAAACCCTCACATCTGGACCCGGCCACAGAAAAGAAAGGGCGAAGAAGTTATTTGCGTAAAATGAACGCTCTGTTTGCCCTTGCCACGGGTCTGCAGCATGGGACACGGGAAATAATCTAACAGTCCGAAATCACACACAAAGCCCTCCAAATGAAGAAGGAGGTGAAATTGATTGTGTGCTCGGGGCATCTCCCTCCGGACCACACAGCAGAGCAGCTTCTTCCAGCTAGTCTGAGAAACAGAGCTCAGGAAAACACCCATTTCATGATAATAATAGTGGCGTGTCAAGTTTTGCATGGAAATACAAGTAATTCTGCTTTATTTCCTGTACAATGGAAGAGACAAGGTAATACTATGGTATCTCTGAATTGCATTATACTGCCGTGAATAACAGTAATCAAAAAGTGCCTTAGAGAAACAGGTAAAGGTTCATGAGAAATATTCTGACAAATACTGCATCACCTCCAAAGGGCTCCTAAAGGACTTTAAACTACATATTGCGTATGAATTTTAATGCCAGGGTCACATTATGAATTTTATATATTTTGCATATTTAAGTTATATAGTAGGCCTAAGCAAATTAAGCATCATATGTTTCTCACATTACAGAACAAGTCAACATCAAATCAAATCAACACTGGAGCAGATTAACGATTCGTTACCAAAATATGTCAAGGACAAATACCTTTTATAGATCATTTTTAAAGCACTTTACACCAGGGTTATTATAGTAAACTAAAACTACAGCCATAAAATAAAACAAAATATAAAAAATAATACTTATTTTATTTCAGCTACTTGCCTATAGGCAACATTCGCCCTTTTCATTTACCGTATTGGCCCGAATATAAGACGACCCTGATTATAAGACGACCCCCCTTTTTCCAGATGTACCTTTTGGAAAAAGGCTTTTTAAAAACCAAATCTTGTTTTTTCTCAGTAAAACACATTTTGTCTTCAATTATTTTCATATTGCATATTTTTCCT
>NW_015651514.1:464163-486352 GCF_001515625.1 Sinocyclocheilus rhinocerous | reverse complement strand
ATTTAAAATTATATATATATATATATATATATATATATATATATAAATGTGTATTTGTTGCACCTCAGGTTCAATAATTTTTATGGTTCATGAGTTGAGTTATACCGTTTTCTTTGGCGATTTAAGTTTTGGATCAGTGTATTGGTTTCTGGGCTCTTTAAAGCACCAGAGGATTTTCTGAAGAAACGGAGAATAAAAAGTGCTTGGTTCTAACTGAAGGCTTTATTTTTAACCCCAAATTGCATATACATCCAATTACATACTGTACTTAACTCATTCACAAGTGGATAAAAGTAAATGTACTGTATTCTAATCATGTTGGTTATTTGTTTTCATGCTTTCATGTTTTTATAGTAAAACACATCTAAATTGGAATATTAATACCCCTATCTCCCATATGTGGGTCAAAAATGCTTTACCATCTGTTATCCATATATCTAATTACATATACTCAGATTTAGCAAGAACATAAATATCAAGCTGTCATTTAACAGATGCTTTCACACAAAGCCATTTATAGTAAACATATTATAGTGACAGTGACCCGAGGTTAGGCACACACACACACACACACACACACACACACACACGGTTAGACGGCCTCATGTCCAGCATGCAGTCAGGGGGTCGTGTTGGTTTAGCGGATGCGTTCTCAGTGGGATTGTGTTGGAGATCTCTGTGTGGCTGAGCGTTCATGTCTTTGGCCGTATCTCTCACTGTTTGAAAACATTTGTACCAGCCATGCACAGTGACCCTCTGGATGTGGTGATGCCCTTGGGCACGTGCCCAAATGCCCATATGGTCAGTTGTTTTCTACAATGCAAGAAAGCCTGATTCACACAACACAGCTAAAATATGATTAACATGTGTTTTCACTGACAAAACAAGACGTTTTATAAAGATTATGCATCTAACTGTCTCCAACACACTGTCGTGATACGTATCGTATCGTGACTTTGCTGGCGATACACAGCCCTGATATATATATATTCTGTTTTCGTTTTTGTGTTTGTTTTTATATGTCTGTATAGTTTTTATGAATTTCTATTTCAGTTTAAGTTATTTTAGCACAAGTTCAACTAAATAAAAAAGAGAAATGTTGCCTTGGAAACTATTTTATTTTATTTTATTTTTAGTCAAAGTTTAAGGGTTTTTATATTTTATTTTGTTTAAGTTAAAGTTTATGTCATTTCAACTAATAAAATTGTTTTTTTAATTGTTTTAATTAATTAATTAATTAATTAATTTGTTTTTTAGTTAATTAAAATGGGCAAAGGAATGGGAATAACTAAGAATAATTCCTATGAAGAATATATGCAACATACAATGCATTTAAAGGATATTTATAGTATCCAAAAGAGGTTATTATCATTAATAAAACTAAAATTAAAACAAAAAATCATAAACTTGAAATAAAATAAATCTTAAGGGAGATGTTTAATAATAATAATAATAATAATAATAATAATAATAGCAAAACACACAAAAATTACTAAAATGTTATCTGAAATTGAAATTAAAATGAAAAATAAAAAAAATTAAAAATTTGTGCATCAGTGATACTAATGCAGCATTCAACATATGCGTTACATATGCATACAATGCTTGTAGTATCATGTACAAACACATTCCTAGATGCATTTGAGAGTAAATGTGAGAAAAATCCAACTAATTAGCAGACAAATCAATCACAAAAAGCATGTTTTTATGCCATAAAAAACGTACCCAATGCTATCGGATAAACAGCATTTCAATAATTCTCACCCAAACACAGACGAGGATGAGCTACGAAGCGATCGATGCCTAGAACAAACCACAAACACACAGCGCAGAAGAAACAACAACAACAGCACTTAACCTGGGGGACTTGTTAATAAATGACAGTCGATGGCGAGATAGAAAAAAAGGCTGAAAAATTCATCAAAACCAGCCGTGCCACGAGAATCCCACAGCCGCTGGTTCTACACCATGTTAAAGGCGTTTCTATCAGAGGTGAAGGATGGGACGTCTTCACTGAGAATCAGCTTTGCCAGAAGCTCTCTCAGGACCATCTACTTCGCTCTATCACCAGACGAATGCAACTCTCCCTTGGAGCCAAAATTGATTACGAGGCCTTAGCTACAGACAGCTTAGTATGCATTGTTCTCCATCACTCTCAACACGATAGTTCTGGGTTACGTCGCTGGATTAGACGCTTATGTCACTGTGTTTTTCTTCTTGGTCGTTGGTTTTTTGAGGGATGTTTTCAGTTGGAAACTTCATGCGCTTTTTACTGTTTGGATAACGGAAACGACTTCTAACATACACTATAAATTGTGTAATTTGTGACCAAGTGTAAATGGGCCTCTTTTTTGTCTTAGTAAATGGATTTCCATGTATATGTTGTATTTGTTGGCCCACGTCCACCTACCAGCGTTTAGAGCTCGGGTAAGCAGATTGATAGCCGGGTGTGGGCAGACGAATGCAACTCTCCCTTGGAGCCAAAATTGATTACGAGGCCTTAGCTACAGACAGCTTAGTATGCATTGTTCTCCATCACTCTCAACACGATAGTTCTGGGTTACGTCGCTGGATTAGACGCTTATGTCACTGTGTTTTTCTTCTTGGTCGTTGGTTTTTTGAGGGATGTTTTCAGTTGGAAACTTCATGCGCTTTTTACTGTTTGGATAACGGAAACGACTTCTAACATACACTATAAATTGTGTAATTTGTGACCAAGTGTAAATGGGCCTCTTTTTTGTCTTAGTAAATGGATTTCCATGTATATGTTGTATTTGTTGGCCCACGTCCACCTACCAGCGTTTAGAGCTCGGGTAAGCAGATTGATAGCCGGGTGTGGGCTTTATTTATCATTGTGCAGAGGTCCTACAGTGCATTTGATTAATGATTCCTCCATACTATCAATCTCAGGGATTGATCCCTCAAATAGAAGCACCACCACGGGCTCTGGTTTCCAATCACTTGTGATTTTCATGATGCTGTTTATGAATCTGTGAAGATAGAAATAACAGCATTGCAGAGCATGAAAAAAGTGATGAGTTTTTCCTCTGACAGTGTCATTTTAAAGGCATGAGTACCTGCGGAACGGGAAATCTGCTTTAACATCTCGTTACTGATGGAGAGGAATGGTTCAAGAAGACGGTTCTTATCATAATCAGTGCTGGCAGCTCTTAAGCAGATACGGAAGACAAATGTCACTCTAAAGACATCATTCCATGTTATTTGATGGGGAAAAAAACAGTCATACTTGCAATTCCAGCTGTTCTAATTTTAAACGAGCTCTTACAGAATGAGACATTAAGATGGTTCTAAATTCAATAATAGTGCAAAGCCAGCCAAAACACGCTGCCATGATGCCAGTGTTGCTATGCTATGATCTGGATGGTTCATAGATGGGTCTACATGTATTGTGAGGAGGAACCAGTGTCACTTGGTGGCCTATACAAAATAACTTCTTCACTTTGGGCAGTAAATAATACATAATACAAACAATTAAATTAAATAAATCAATAAAACAAATAAATAAATATTTTATATTTAAAAATTAAATAGAAAATTATATAGAAAAAAACTATTTATAAATAAATAAACACACATTACACATTCATTCATGCATTGATTCATTTTCATATTTCAAAAGAGCAAGAAAAATCCTCTTATCTCATGACATGTCACAGGTGTCTAAATACTACCACTACTACTGTATGAATGGGACATAAAAATCTAAAATAAAACAGAAACAATTTAGAGTAATAAAATTTTTAGTCATGTTTATCCTTCAGGAAAATAATGTCACAATGGTAAAATAAAATAAAATTAAATGAATTAATTAATTAACATTTAAATGAATAAATGTATTGCATAGTGCATTCAGAAATATCAAGACAAACTGTTTTCTAATGACGTAAGGTCACAGATGTCTTTAAATAATAACATTAATACTACTAATGAAAGGGAATTAAAAAAAAAAGAAGAAAAAAAAGAAATTAATACGAATTACTGTTATACACTTTTTAGTTGTCTTGAACATTCAAGAAAATACTGCTGCGATGTTAAAAAAAAATCTAATTGCCATTAAATTAAAGCAACAAATTAATAAATACAAATGTCCCAGTTCTTTTG
Source organism: Sinocyclocheilus rhinocerous (assembly GCF_001515625.1). NCBI lineage: Eukaryota > Metazoa > Chordata > Actinopteri > Cypriniformes > Cyprinidae > Sinocyclocheilus > Sinocyclocheilus rhinocerous. Next base: position 482,230 of record NW_015651514.1, on the reverse strand, counting down.
AATCAACCAAATATACCAATCAATAGTTTGTAATAATTAAGATTTTTTAAGATAAAACTGTAACATTCACATGCTTATGCTCACCAAGGCTGCATTTGTTTAGTTAAAAATCCACAGTGATATAGTGAAGAAAATAAAAACACCAAAAATTGTGAAATATTATTTTAAATTAAAGTAACTGTTTTCTATTTGGATAGATGTTAAATGTAATTTTTTCCTGTGATGCAAAGCTGAATTTTCAGCATTGTTACTCCAGTCTTCAGTGTCATATGTCTAGCAAGCAGCACTAATAAACCATGAGAAGCTGTGCATTACAGAGACTTTACTATGCTAACACAATTGTATCTACACAACAACCACAGAAGGAAAACTAGTGAAAACATGATGCGAGTAAAGTGATTATTCCCCTTCTACAATACTAGGCTGTTTATGAGGTCTTTGACCTGCAGGTAATGCTTCAGCATTCACTTAGGTAAAACATTGATTCATTGATGCGGCTATGACTTAAGGGGCGCAGAAGCGGCTGTCTGTTGACAGTCAATCAATGATATGCCTCGGCTCTCATAAAGAATCACGATGCCAGGATATGCACGCCAGCACTTCCTCAGGAAACTCATTATAAAACGAGAAACGGGAAAAGAAAGAAAGCTCTGTGGTGATCTATGCCGAACCGAGAATACATTTTGTTGTCTGGCGTGAAAACAAATGATAGGGTCCTAAATGGAAGTTTGCTTTAAGATTGCCGACACGATTTGGGACTTTTTAATGCTTCAGTCCAGTCATAAAGCTATCATCAGGAAGCACTTCATTGCCTTTATCCTTTTAACAATATTACTGATTAACATTTATTTTGCTCTCTAAGTCCACTTATTATTTTAGTCAAGGCTTTGTGCACCACAAATTGTCGTCATTTAGTTTATCGTGACCATCTTTAACCTTCTCAACCTTAGAATTAAACAGACTTTTAGTGACTGTACACGCTAAAAAATGCTGGGTTAAATACAACCCAGTGCTGGGTAAAATAGGGACAAACCCAGCAATTGGGCTGTTTTGACCCAGCGGTTGGGTTAAATGTTTAACCCAACCTTCTGGGTAGTTACAACCGCTGGGTCAAAACAGCCCAATTGCTGGGTTTGTCCCTATTTTACCCAGCACTGGGTTGTATTTAACCCAGCATTTTTTAGAGTGTATTGTTTACATATTATATATATCTTATTAAATATAAAAATATGCATATGATGAACCATGAATATGCATACATTTATGCTGATTTAAAATTAAATAGAAAATAATACTAATGATTGGGAATAAATAAATAAAGCAGAAACACATTACTATAAATGGTGTTATAAATATAATGAATGGGAATTACAAAAAAAATCAGAAATACATTACTGTAATATTTTTTTTGTCATAATTTTTTGTCATCTTTAAAGAAAGTAGTCGCAATATTAAAAGATAAATCAATTGTCCTGAAATTAAATAAATAAATGCACATTCACATTTAAAAAGAGCAAGAAAAATCCTCTTTTCCTATGATGTAAGGCCACAGATGTCTTTAGTCTCTGTGTTGCTGTTTGAGATTTGAAGGTTATTTTGCATCTTTTGTTTTCTTCAGTTGAAGTGCTGAGTTTTTCACTGTGGAGGTAATGGGGCATTTGTTTGGGAAATGCAAAGACAGTAAAATGGAAAAGCCATTGAAAAGGCACAAAAATAAATAAGAGCAAAAGTGGACAATGAATGACAAGTATTGTGCTTTCTCAGGCTAGTATGCCCTTATTTACAATCCAGTGAGCATTTCCTTAGTTGTGAGATTTTTGAGATTATTATATTTGGATCAAATATAATTATTAGGGCAAACTAACTATGCAAAATTAGATTCACATTAACAAAACACAATTCAACTTCCTGAAGTTTGTTTCTGAAAAAAAGAGAAGAAAGATAATAAACTTGCAATTACATGTCATAAATTCAGAATTGTGGAATATAAACTTGCAACTGTGAGTTATAATACCAGAATTGCAAGATATAAACTTAAAACAGCAGGTTATGTCAAAAACGCAATGTATAAATTGCAATTGCATATCAAAGTCAGAACTGTGAAATATAAACTCCTAATTGCGAGTTATAATGTCAGAATTGCAAAGAATAAATCGCAACTGCATATCAAATTCAGAATTGCGAGGTATAAATTCGCAATTGCATATCAATTTCAAATAAACTCGCAATTGTGAGTTATAATGTCAGCATTACATGAAATAAACTCTCAGTTGCATGTCACAAAGTCAGAATTGCATGATATAAAATTGCAATTGACTATTTTTCTCGCAATTGCAAAGTTATATGTTGCAATTCAGACTTTTCTCGCAATTGTGAGAACAATTTTATATCATGCAATTCTGACCTTGTAACTTGCAAATGTGAGATGTAAGCTCTCAATTACAAGAAAAACAGGATTGTGAGATAAAAAGGCGCAATTACCTCGCAAAAATGTGCTTCCTGATCACATTTGTGTATGAAATGCTTTGCATAATTTTTCTGAATATATTCTATATACTATTCTGTGCCTGTCTTGTCAGTTCCTAGACTCTGTTAATTGTGTGAATTTTAAGACCAGAAGTCCATGAGAAGGATATTAATAACATTTCAATCATGACAACTCTCGGACTTGTGAAATATTATTTTAAATTAAAGTAACTGTTTTCTATTTGGATAGATGTTAAATGTAATTTTTTCCTGTGATGCAAAGCTGAATTTTCAGCATTGTTACTCCAGTCTTCAGTGTCATATGTCTAGCAAGCAGCACTAATAAACCATGAGAAGCTGTGCATTACAGAGACTTTACTATGCTAACACAATTGTATCTACACAACAACCACAGAAGGAAAACTAGTGAAAACATGATGCGAGTAAAGTGATTATTCCCCTTCTACAATACTAGGCTGTTTATGAGGTCTTTGACCTGCAGGTAATGCTTCAGCATTCACTTAGGTAAAACATTGATTCATTGATGCGGCTATGACTTAAGGGGCGCAGAAGCGGCTGTCTGTTGACAGTCAATCAATGATATGCCTCGGCTCTCATAAAGAATCACGATGCCAGGATATGCACGCCAGCACTTCCTCAGGAAACTCATTATAAAACGAGAAACGGGAAAAGAAAGAAAGCTCTGTGGTGATCTATGCCGAACCGAGAATACATTTTGTTGTCTGGCGTGAAAACAAATGATAGGGTCCTAAATGGAAGTTTGCTTTAAGATTGCCGACACGATTTGGGACTTTTTAATGCTTCAGTCCAGTCATAAAGCTATCATCAGGAAGCACTTCATTGCCTTTATCCTTTTAACAATATTACTGATTAACATTTATTTTGCTCTCTAAGTCCACTTATTATTTTAGTCAAGGCTTTGTGCACCACAAATTGTCGTCATTTAGTTTATCGTGACCATCTTTAACCTTCTCAACCTTAGAATTAAACAGACTTTTAGTGACTGTACACGCTAAAAAATGCTGGGTTAAATACAACCCAGTGCTGGGTAAAATAGGGACAAACCCAGCAATTGGGCTGTTTTGACCCAGCGGTTGGGTTAAATGTTTAACCCAACCTTCTGGGTAGTTACAACCGCTGGGTCAAAACAGCCCAATTGCTGGGTTTGTCCCTATTTTACCCAGCACTGGGTTGTATTTAACCCAGCATTTTTTAGAGTGTATTAATGCTTAAAAAAAGAATAATAAGTGTTGCTCATTGTTAGTTCATGACAACTCTCTGAAGATTTTAGCATGGTGATGGATATGACAATGTTAATGTATTTGGTCTTGGCGGAATAGATCTGCTATGCTGCTGCTGAATTGCTGCTGTTGTTGGTTATTGCTGTAGTTGTAGATTATTGCTGCTGCTGCAAGCAAGTACAGGACCTCGCTACTGCCAATGCATACAGCGATACGGTGCCGTGCTTGTAACACTCCAAAGAGAAAGGAAAACTTGAAATCGCATCATATGACCCCTTTAAGACATGCTGCTGCTGCACAAATAGCATATCAAATAACCCATAGCAGATCTATACAAGTGGAGCTGGGGAAGGTGGAGGGTTTCAGAGAAACTCTGAAAGCGCACTGCAGGAATCTCTAGTGAATGCTAGCCAGCCATATAAATGCAAGGCAGTAAGCTCATTGGCTGCATATGCAGCACGAACCAATCAGCTTGTGCCAAGTCGTTTAACTCTCTGAATATCATTGGTTACGTTAACAACCAGTCGCATGCGCCATCTAGAGTTTCATGACTGAACTATATATTTGTGCCACAACCCCAGCAGTTTATTTCCGCAGTGCTGAATTACAGATGTGGCTCCCTAAAGTTTGGTATTGACTGCTGAAATGTCTTGTTTTGTCTATCAGCAAGCTTCTCTCTGTCTATCTCCCTCCTCCAGTGTCTTTAGACCCAGTCAGACATTAGTATTCCAGTGCGCGCTCCTCACAGCAGTAGCCGGTGCCAGCCACTTAATTTGTCATTTATTGCTCCACGACAACTGAAGTAATTGAACCTTTTGCCCACGGAACGTCACTGGCAACCTGCTGGCCATTTCTCCCAGCCAGCCTCACGGTGGCCACATTTCAGAGACCTTGGGTGGAAAATGGAGGGCAGAGATCTCATTTATAGAAAAGCCGAGATGGTTAGTAGGTATCCTCACCTCTCACCCTCCTCTGGACTGACCCGGACACCTCAGATGCCTAGCGGCGCGGATAGGAACAGACAGGGATAGAGGAAGGTTATGACACTTCAACTAGCTTAAAGACAGCGTGATATGTTCCTAATGAAACTCTGAAGCACTGAATACTGCTCTGGATATGAGTGAATCTCATGAAAACCTGGCCAGGTCATATTTTAACGCAAAATCAAAAGAAATAAATTGGAAATTTGAAGAAAACAAAGCCTATTTTCATGACAATTAAACAATAATGTTAGTAATAATAAAGGGAATTTTTAGTTGAGCACATTGCATTGAGAGACAGTATTCCACTCAGAGTGCTCTGATTGTATACTGGACATTGCGGCAAATGTATCAGGTTTTACAAAGATTATCCGCAATTTGCATACTGTAAGTGAAACAAAATTCCAAATCTATTTTGCATGATATTTGCAAAATACATTTCGGTGCGCAATTCTGCAAAAATAGTACAGGTAGTATGGTAGTATGCTATTTCAAACCTAGCCTGGGGTTCTACAGAGCGCGCTTCATTCATTTAGGTGCTGCCATTCTGGCTTCAGCACTACTGGTAAAACCATCTTTCAAAGCCGTGAAGGTAATTTACGTAAGCTGATGTAATGGACTGAAAACCTATATGTACGTAGGTGACTGTGACTTCAGAAGATGATCCCTTTAAAGGGTTCAAAAGCTCCGTGGAGCTCATATGTTCTCTTGTTAACGGAAATTCACAAAGCTTCAGCAGTCGGACGCCAGGTTTGAAATCAATCAGCCGTCAGAACTCGATATGATATCAAACGCAAACAATGGCCTTCTCTTAGAAATATCTAAAAAATACCATGATTTATAAATAAAACAATTCACCTGGAGCTTTCTCACTGAGATCACATACTGTACATATGTAGCGTGTTCAGTTCGACTTATCCGATCATTAAAAATGCATGCACATCTACATACTGTATGATGAATGCGCTTCATACGCTGGAGAACAATCTATGGAATATCAATGCAAACACTCTCACTGCTGAGTTTCATCTAAAACTTTGACTCCAGAAATCAATCCCTGCTAATTATTGCATTGCATTTATGATGCATTTACTGCATTAACTTGAAATCAGTCAATTTGCATTAAAATGAATCAAGTCCTTGGTAAAAACCAAATACATTTGCACTCACAATTAAAGATGTTACATGTTGCATTTGATCCTTTTATGTCACATAAATGCTCCATCGGTTCATTTTTGTTTTCATGTCACGTCACGGTTTCACAAAGATGTTAGGATCAGAACTGAGAACCAGTGAGTGCATGATGCATACTTGAAAGGTGTAGTAAATACTTAATATAAAGATGTCAGTGGTTTCTAGCACTCCTCAATCGGATTTTATGCAAAGCAGACATGAGCGTCATTAAAAACTATGTTCAAATAAATTGTAGGAGACATGCCATAACTTGCAAATAACTCCCTGTGGCAAACAATAAGAAATAGTATGCTACGTCAAGAATATCAATAGCAAACCTATATCCTCTCATGCAGGTAGAGAGGCAGTCTGTCACCACCGGGATGGAGAGCAGATCATATTCTTTTGCTTTTTATCTGGAAAGATGGCAGCCGTCCTCATGTCTAATTCAGGAAGTGCATCTATGGCACGTCTCTCTCTCTCTTTCTCTCTTTTTCATCAGCATGCGCCATGCACCCTCCACGCTGCACGCTGCTTTTTGCCCACACAGCACTTATTTGATTTGATTCGTTCCCAAGAAACTGATGGATGCAGCATCATTGTAAAAATAACTCATAGAAAGAGCCTATCACCTCTCCACCCCGAAAATGTCAGAGGGCCCGCTGCGCCGGCTCTTTATCACGGAGGACGAAGGTTTTTGGATGGATCTCATCTCTGGTGTTTACAGGGCAACTATGAGTGAAAGATCAACGCACGGTTTACGTTATTGTCCACTGTTCATCACACTAATTGTGTTTAAAGGTAGCATTAAAATGTGAAGAAAACCTTTAGGTTCAGGTTTAGAATGATAGAAAGATATATAGATTGATAGATTGATGGACAGATCAATACATGGAATGATAGAATGATAGAACGGTAAATAGAACGAAAGACAGAAGATAGAGAGAACGATAGAGAGATATACAGACAGACGGACGGACGGATAGACAGACAGACAGACAGACATATAGATAGATAGATAGATAGATAGATAGATAGATAGATGGAATGAATGAAAGATAGATAGATAGATAGAAAGAAAGAAAAAAGATAGAGAGATAGACAGATCATCTCTGGTGTTTACAGGGCAACTATGAGTGAAAGATCAACGCACGGTTTACGTTATTGTCCACTGTTCATCACACTAATTGTGTTTAAAGGTAGCATTAAAATGTGAAGAAAACCTTTAGGTGTTTGTTTAGAATGATAGAAAGATATATAGATTGATAGATTGATGGACAGATCAATACATGGAATGATAGAATGATAGAACATTAAATAGAACGAAAGACAGAAGATAGAGAGAACGATAGAGAGATATACAGACAGACGGACGGACGGACGGATAGACAGACAGACAGACAGACATATAGATAGATAGATAGATAGATAGATAGATAGATAGATGGAATAACAGAATGATAGAACGTTAAATAGAACGAAAGACAAAAGATAGAGAGATAGACAGACAGACAGATGGATGGATGGATGGATGGATAGATAGAATGATAAAACAGTCAACTGATTGATCAACAGATCGACTGATTGACAGAATGATAGATGGATAGATGGAAAGAACAATAGACAGATAGAATGCTAGACAGAACAACAGAGTGATAGAATGATAGAAAGAACAATATATTTCTGAGGCCTTTTTCTCAGGAGAAAGATCTGAGAAGCAGGAAAATTAAGCAGAATTCTCCATCTGCCCTTGACTCAATCTTATTGCGGTCTAGGAAATATAATTGACATATTAAAGAGATCTAATTTGTGATTTTCCTTTTCTGTCGGTTGGGTTTCAGCATGACAGATGTCAGATTGCGGCTGCATATCTGCCATCCTGCCTTTCTAAAGATGGCTGCCTGTAGATCAAGTCTTGGCTGACAGCACAGCATGAGCACAGAGGTCCATTTTATGTGCTGCTGCTCAGGATGGGACTGCTGCGAGGAGGAGAAACAGAAACGGGATGGAGATTATATTTCTCCACAGCTTTCTACAGCTTTCATCAATTATTTAAACATATTCACTAGTTTGGGGGTCAATGACATGACACTTATTTGTTTTATCAGGCTCTATGAATGTATTCAAAAAATGTAACTCATAAACACAATGATTTGAATAGCTCTTCTAAGATGAACATGCTTTCAATTTCTGAGTTATAATTCATTTGGATATTTTTGTGTGACAACCTAAAAAATGTCACTATTCTGAGATTATGATGGATAGATAGATAGATAGATAGATAGAACAACAGACAGAAATAGATAGATAGATAGATAGATAGATAGATATATAGAGAGAAAGAAAGAAAATACAGAAATAGATAGATAGATAGATAGATAGATAGATAGATAGATAGAAAGAAAAGACAGAAATAGATAGATAGATAGATAGATAGATAGAACAACAGACAGAAGATAGATAGATAGATAGATAGATAGATAGATCAATACATGGAATGATAGAATGATAAACAGAACAACAGACAGAAGACAGACAGATAGATAGATAGATAAATAGATAGATAGAAGACAGATAGATATATATATATATAGATAGATAGATAGATAGATAGAACAACAGACAGAAATAGATAGATAGACAGACAGATAGATAGATAGATATATATATAGATAGATAGATAAATAGATAGATAGATAGATTGAGAACCACAGAATGACAGAAGGACAGAAAGATAGATGATAGACAGATAGACTGATCAACAGACTGATAGACAGAATGATACATCGATATACAGATGGATAGAACAGATAGAAAAAGATGGACAGAATATGTATTTAAGCATTTAAAAAATGAAATTCACACAGACAAGGATTGGAATACCTCCTGCTTTCAATTTCTGAGTCAAAATTCATTCGGATACTTTTGTGGGACAAAAAGTCAAAATTGTAAGGACTGCATAACTATGCATAATCTTTGCATAATATTTCATTATTAAAAGTAGTGAAGCCTTTTGTAATGATATATGAATACCTTTAAATCAGAATTTGAATACCTTTAGAAGTCTGTATGAAGCCAACATGAATACTAATATTACTTTTCCAAGAAGCTGGTGCGTGTTTTTTAAACGAGATCATTTGTCACGCTTTACATTTCACCGTGTGAGCTGTAGTTGTCAGTATAGATTTATTACGCTATAGAGAAAGCGTCTACTACAAAGCAGGCTCGTCTCCAGGGTTCAAAACGCCGGCTTTACATATTTGTCGAGCTCATGTAAATCCTCTGCTACCTCTGACAGATATAAAGCTGCTGTGACCGAGAAAGCTTCGCCGATTCCGCGTGGAAAACAAAGACCGTCGATAACTTCCTTCTGGTCTAAACTGACTTTGAAACAGAATGAACAGGTAGACGATGCCTTGAGGGGAGAAAATAAAGAAATACACAATAAGCATATTTGTGGCGGCTGAGGCGCTGAATGCCGGTAAACAGATCTATCTTGGAACGGGGCCGACTTTGCATTTCAGAGAGGCTGTCCATATTTGAACTTCTGAGCTCAAACATGTTTACGGCATTTCTCTCCGCCGGTCCCCAAACTAATTGCTATTGCTTATGCTCGGCCACGGAGCGTTTGGAAGAAAAATACGAGGAATCAGGAAATGTCAGTCCAGTTCTAAAGCTCAGCTCACTAAAATACCACGGAAGCATATAAAGCCCCTTCCACTCGGGGAGATTCACTCCGGGTTTGCTTAAGCGTCCAAGGTTATGCTGCGTAAGAGCACATGAACAAAGACTCGAACGCGTCTCAATGCTCCGTGATAAACAACAGGCAAAGCTGCACTCAATATGCAGAATGTTTGACTGAAAACACACAGGATATTGGCAGTTGTCAAGCGAAAAGTGTGAAGATGAGAACCACAGTCTAATAACATCCAAGCGTCTGAGCTTCATGCAGCAGCCACACAAACCGGATTTGGACATTTTCTGAATATAAGCAAGAGAAGATTGCCTGTGCAAAACGTGCGCTGCTATGTGGCGGTTGATAGAATGTAGGCCCTAAATGTAGCTTTAGAAAAAAATGAATAAATGCAAATGTTCATTTCAGCTCGACCTCGAGTCAACTATATCACATCCCATCAGAATTACATGCGGAGGCCACAACAACACTCATTCAATACCGGATTTGAGAAGACAAATGTAAATCCTGTGCAGACATGATCAGGGTTATGTGGATTAAAGGATTTTGACATGCGCTCAGGTTTGTAGTGATGTGGGCCTTACCTTTTATTTCCTTTGTGTTTTAAAAGAAAGACAGAAAAGAATAATCAAATAGATATGTAGGATGTAAAATTGACTGATAGGTTCTGTATGGCTGCTATGGATTATATTACTACAAATACTTTCTGAAATTTGTCTGATTTCTGATCGGATGAGCCATTTTCGTCATCTTATTCATAGAAAAATCACTTTGGCCTAGTTGCTTTATTAATTACATAATGAAATATTTAAAGTGTTTCCAGAGGCAGGATTGAAATTGTAACTATTATTATGTAATGACATTAACAAACATTCTTACATAATCATAAACCAATTGATTAATAAAATAGTCTGACTTTTGATTTTCTTTCAGATGTTGTTTTTTTTCGCAGAAGAAACACTTTAATATGTAACATTCATCATGTAATGATATTAAGAAACATTCTTACATTATATAATGATAAACCAATTGATAAATGAATCAGAAAGTCAGAAATGTTCCAGATATATTTAGATATCTGAAGGAAGGAGGAACGGAAAGGAATGAAAAGAATGTGTGTGTGTGTGTGTGTGTGTGTGTACCTGGTATTTATCACGTTATGGGGACCAAATGTCCCCACAAGGATAGTAATACTAGTAAATTTTGACCTTGTGGGGACATTTTTGAGGTCCCCATGAGGAAACAAGCTTATAAATCATACAGAATGAGCTTTTTTGAGAAAGTAAAAATGCACAAAATTTCCTGTAAGGGGTAGGTTTAGGGGTAGGGTTGGTGTAGGGCAATAGAATATACGGTCTGTACAGTAGAAAAACCATTACGCCTATGGAATGTCCCCATAAAACATGGAAACACAACATGTGTGTGTGTGTGTGTGTGTGTGTGCGCGCGTTTTTGTGACAAATGAGGACATAAATTTGTATAATGACAAGGGTATGACATAGGTATTACAAGGAGAAGGTGACTTTTCAGGACATTACCCCATGTCCCCACTTTTCAAAACGCATATAAATCACACAGAATGGAGTGTATTGAAAATCTGAAATAGCACAAAGTTTCCTGTGAGGGATAGGTTTAGGGGTAGGGTTGGTGTAGAGCAATAGAATATACGGTCTGTACAGTAGAAAAACCATTACGCCTATTGGATGTCCCCACTTTTCACAAAAACAAACCTGTGTGTGTGTGTGTGTGTTTGTGTATGTGTGTGTGTGTGTGTGTGCGTGTGAAATGTATTTTGTATGTGACTGTTCAAAAGTTTGGGGTCAGTACGTTTTTTAGAAATTAATACTTTTATCCCGCAAGGATGCATTAAATTGATCACAAGTGACAGTAAAGCCATTTATAATGCTACAAAAGTTTTTTTATTTCAAATAAATGCTGTTCTTTTGAACTTTCAATTCATCAAAGAATCTTGAAAAAAAATTATCACAGTTTCCACAAAAATGTGAAGCAGCAAAACTGTTCTCAACATTGAAAAGAAATAAGAATAAGAAATGTTTCTTGAGCAGCAAATCAGCATATTAGAATGATTTCTGAAGGATCATGTGACACTGAAGACTGGAGTAATGATGCTGAAAATTAAGCTTTGCATCACAGGAATATATTGTTTTAATATATATTCAAATAGAAAAGAGTTACATTAAATTGTAATAATATTTTACAATATTACTGATTTTACTGTATTTCTGATCAAATAAATGCAGTCTTGGTGAGCAGAGAGTATGTACGTTAACTACTGATCTGCGAAGCATTAGAGATTTTATCAATGCTATTTTATTGCTGACACATTAATGAAGTTAATACAAAGTGTTACAGAAAGTAAGGAAACAAGAAAGAAGAAATAAGGAGCAGACAGCAGCACAATGCCGCTCTCTATTTCACAGCTGTGCTCTCCGTGCCAATCCAATAACCCAGCAGCACACGAGGGCTCGTCCAGCGTGCTCAGCGGGTGACATGTTTACGGCGGGCCGCTGTGTGACGCCCGCTGGCCGTTACAGCGCAGAGCTGCTCTCTAGTGTCGCCATCATCGCCCGGCAAACTTCAAGTGCTGATTCACTGGGCCTGACCTTCAGAGAGACTGGGCCAAAGCCAGTGTCTGTGTGCCATGATTAATGAGAGAGGCCGAGTCCAGACAGAACCAAGTTTGTGTGTGTGAGACGAGTGCGGCGAAGAGTGAGACAGGAAAAGCAAAACAGAGAGTTATAACTCAACTGCTCTCTCCTGGTGAGGTTTCTAAATTACTGGTACTCACAGACAGATAGTCAATTGTCGAAGCAGACCCCGGATCTCAGGAACTGTGCGCTGCTTTCATTAGGGTCCAATATCAGCGCCGGCCCTTAAATCTTGCCTTCATATTTTTCCCATAATCGTGCTTCTCTCATTTAATGCTGAAATCCCTATACGAAAACTCTCAGAACATCACAAGCCGCCTCATCACAAACTCTCTTATTAAAGGTACAGAAAAAAGGCTACGTTACTATCTATAGTGTTCATTTCATTAACTATGACGAAACTTCATAAACTATGATGAAAAATGTTCACTGAAGATTTTTTCCATGACTACGATGAGACAAAACTGACATTAAATGCTAATTCTGACTAACATGTAATATCATTGACGAAAAATGATGAGATTTAATAATATTCAATAATTTAAATATTCTAAATTTCTCTTTATTTACTTAAATAAATAAATAAATAAATGAAATAATTCATGCATGTGGTTGCCATATCAGAGCTTCTCCCTTAAAAATGACACATTTTCTGTTTTACTTTATTTGCGCAACCTTTGCACAACTTCACCTCGCATGCATTATTTCTGCAGAAATAAAGGCTGATGAGCTGTAAATTTCGACAAACATGTAAGTTGGAGTTTAGCAATCTATGTCGAGATATTCTGCTCAAACGAAAGTCTGTTAAAGCCAGTCTGTGTTTCTTCATGTTTGCTTGCGCTGTTTGCTGCAACTAAATCTGTCATCAAACTTTCACAGTGACGAAATGTAATAAACTGTATTTAATAAATGCACTAATGCAACCTCTGTGCCACAATACAAAGACTTTCTTCTTGTTTTTATAGTAAAAAAGAGGAATCTTCCAGGTTTAATATCTTCTATTTAACTAAAAACCATGCATGTAATTGTCAGTTGCTGTGTGCATCTGAACCTGATTTTAACTCAGTGAGAGTGAAATAAAACTGTCTGAATCAAACGATGCTGTTTGCCTCTACTTTTCCAGCTGCAATCTCCTCCACTAATCAATGCTGAAACAGGGTTTCATGTAAGGGATAATGTACATCCAGCCGGTTGTTATCTCAGAATAGCATACCTCGGAATGTCGCGACTGACCAATCAGAATCAAGTATTGCACAGAGCCGTGTAATAAGACTCTTTAAAGTCATACAACTTCCTAGAATTGATCTGATTTATGGTAAGTATATATACGAACAGGCAATCATCTGTGAAAAACACCCGTTTTGATTCCACAAAGACTTTCGTAAAACAGTCACTTGTTGGTCGTGCCACGAGGGAATTATCGGACTCCTTGGACTCAATGCAGGTACTCCAGACTATTCAATTAGTTCAAATTAATTTCACACATTTTTTCATAGCTTTTAAGCCCCAGTGGAGCCTCTCTACATAATTCATTAAACAAACACCAGAATATTTGTTCTTCCATTTCTAATGAGAAATATGAGCCTGTTTATTCTTTCACTCCTGGCAAAAGACTTCAGAAGTTCCTGTTGCTTTTCGCATTTACGCCTTCATTCGGACGCTCAGAGGGAAAACCGGAGTGTGTGTATGTGTGTGTGTGTGTGTCCTTTGATGATAATTATAATTTCTGATAATTCTTTTCTCCCAATTTTCTTAGGAAATATCATATTTTATCCATTAAGAGAACACAATTTATGTCCTTTAAATTAGTTTTTGCAATGTATGCTTTTGAGTCTAGAGTTCTAAATAATGAATATTAAATAAAAAAAAATAATTAAAATTTAATTATTTATCATAATTAATTGGAAAAATGTTAGTCAAGATGATTTATATTAAATTTATTTCTACAATACAAATAACTTCAATCAAATTCAATCAAACTTAAATTATATATTTTATAAAACATATTATATGAAATAAAAATATTAAATTATTATTTAAAATAATTTGAAATAAAACATATCAAATAAAATATATTATATTAAATAAAATATTTAATTTTACGCTTTTCCACAAAAATACTGTCAACTACTAACCAAACACTCTCTGAAAACTAAAAATGGTTTATCACAAAAATCATGTGATGTCATTTTCTTCTGTGTTAGACATTCGTCAAGGAGTATATTAATTGCCTGTCAACTTGGATAAATTGTTATGGTTAGCAATATTTTTTTGATTTTAATTCAAATGCATAATAAAAGTTTGAGGTTAAGCTGAACAAGAAAATAACATTTGGTTGGTCTGACAAGGCCATGCAAAGTACAAATGCAATTTTTGGGAAACTTGATGCTTTATTTCCAAATTGAGAGCAAAATAAAACTGATGCACAGTACTCCAAATCACATCCCAGACTGCTGTTTTTCCCTTACTAGATCACACAGCCAATGCAAGTCGTAATAGTGTGTGATCTACAGTCATAGGAGTGAAAAACGGAGTTCAGAGCGCTGCACATCTGCTGCGGTGCAGCTTTCCAGTCGTCCCTCCGTTGAGGCCCGCGACTGCTGGAAGCAACGGGTTGACATGGATTATAAAGATGAGTTTTCCAAAAATTCAGAGGGGAGCTTGAATGACAGCTGCTGCAGGACGCTATGCCAGGAAATATGGGGTGGCAACTGCAGCTCAAGGTCCCCCTCTCGATTTTTGGAGGGAAAGTCAAGGGTGAAGCAACTTAACAGAGCAGACTTGAGCCCCACCAGGAGGGTTTTCTGATTAAAGCGTGTTCGAAACGGCCACCTGTCTCCCCATGATGAAATCAATCCAGCCCGCCGAGAGCCCCCGTGCCTAAATCGAAAGTTCTCTCTTTGCCATCAATCTGCAGACGGGTATCTGACAGCCCTTTGACTGGCATCTGGTGTCTGTGCACATTTTTATGTGCATCAAGGCCATTATTTGCCTGTTCGTGGGTCCTTGCCTGCACTCGGCTCACCTTGGGCTCTGCTAATTTGGCATTGCTGAGCAACGTTGACATCAATCACTTGAGAACAACCAATTAGCCTCTTAGCCTTGGCTCTTCCCTGCTCCCATTACGTCTCGGGGGAGAAGCGCCGTGCCAATCAGCGACAATAGATTTCAATCAAATGTGTTCAAGAGTTACCGGAACAAGCTTTGGGGATATGTTGACTCAAAAATCTGACCCTTACCAGCACGAGGAACACGCAATAACCGAGTGGGGTTTATTACAGTCGTTCAAGCGCTGTGTTTAAACAATATGATCAGCTACTTTGGGATGCACACCAATGTGCTCATTCATTTCACAACAGTTTCTGGGGGAATGTGTTGCAGTCCCGGCAGGATAAGACATGACGGGGGGGGAAATAGGTAGTAGCATTTAGTAGTTCTTGGTTTAGAAGATTTATTAGTTTAGGTGCTTTCAATTAGCATGGGTTCAAATCCATTTGAAGTTTATTTTCACCACCTTTGGAACACAACAGGAGTTTAAAATAAAATAAAATAAAATAAAATAATTGCCTAGAAGGTTTCATTAGCCTGAGTTCAAATCTGTTTGACTTTTCCCCCCACATTTGGAACATAAAAGGATTTATCTAAATAAGCAAACAAACAAACAAACAAACAAATAAATAAATAAATAAATACATAAATAAATAAATAAATAAAAATAATTGTCAGAAGGTTTCAAATAGCCTGGGTGAAAATCTGTTTGCCATTTCCCCACATTTGGTACATAAAAGGAGTAATCAATCAATCAATACAATAAAATACAATAAAATACATTAGTCTAGATTAGTTTAATTACCAGGGGTCTTATTGACATTAGTCTAATTAACATGGGTTTACATTTGTTTGACTTTTCCACACATTTCAAAAACAAAAAGAGTTATCAAAATAAATAAAGTAAATGAAGTAAAATAAATAAGATAAAACAAAAAATAAAATAATATAAAATAAAATAAAATAAAATGTATTCGTCTAGGAGGTTTCAATAAACATGGGTTCACATTTGCTTGACTTTTCCACACATTTCAAACACAAAGAGTTATCAAATGAAAAAAAAAAAAAAGGTTTTTGGATGATATCAGCATAAATCATTTAGTGATGGCATTGCAGTGACAAGAGACAACAAGCTGTTAACAAGTTATAACAATGCTACAGTTCATTGTAAATCATCTCTAAATTGTGCTCTAATTGGTCTGTTGTGCACTAACCTTAATTGACAATCAGTCAGTGAAGCTATAAATGTCTGCTGACTTGCGGATTCAAGGTGTGCACAATTATCAAAAATGAAACCCGGTCCAAGTTTAATCCAGTAATCAGGCATCACAGCTGCCAAAGCGACACCTGACTGTACAGTACACTGCCATTATCATGCAGTCAAAAATAAAGTTAATAATACTGGTCTTCAAATGCAAGTTACTTGTGACTAAGGATTTATGCTGTATATATCCAGCTAGACAGCCATTGATTGTCATGCATTTTTGTTGTACGGAAAAGCGGAAATTACATTTTGATAACTCCTTTTGTGTTCCACGGGGAAAGAGAGTTTTCATAAGAGTTTCAAGTAAAACGAGGATGGGTAAATGATGACAGAATTCACACTTAACATGATCTGTGAAAGGTGCAACGTGATTGGACTGACACATTTCTTTTCGTTTTCTTGAGCAAAGCATTCAAAATCCTTTGCTCAAAAATCAGAGCGGGGGCTTGTCGATCCCTGATGATTTATTCAAGACAATTCAATTACCTGTTTATCGCCTCATAATTTATGCTGTCACTTTAATGTTTACACAGTTGGATGAGTGTCTATCATTGTGGTACAGATCTTTATCTCGGGGCCTCTCGCGGGCATACGGAGGTTCCTGCCAAAGACAAACAAACAAAACACCACTGAACCTCACTGCTAGAATGAGTCTTTGATCAAATGCGTGAACACGGCGTGAATTCAGTATAGGCGCGTCAAACCGTGTGTATGCGGAGCGTTGAGCAGTTTTTGGCAGGACATGACAGCTCAGATCATAACACTGTTTGATGTCTTGATTTGAACAGTCTTCTTTAAGATGCTCCCAATCCCACAAACACGTCTTTGGATTTCTGAGATCAGACTGATACTGAGATCATCTTAAATGTCGGAAAGGAATACTTCATTACAAAATGAAAATTCTCTCATCATTTACTCACCCTCATGTCGCTCCAAACCCATATGTGAAGCACAAAAGAAGATATTTCGAAAAACCTTGGTGTCCAAACATGATTAAATTTCACCGTTCTTCTTTCAGTTCTTTCGACAGCCAATCACAACAGAGCTCATTTACATATACAAATCTATTCTTAAAGGGATAATTTACCACAAAATGAAAATTGTCATTATTTATTAACCCCCAAGTCATTCTAGATCTACAATACTTTCTAAACAATTCTTTCTTTTTACTTTATTTTTTGTTTTAGTCAGTTTTTGTCTAGACGAAAATATAATTTAGTCAACATTTCATTGTGTAATTTTTTAAACTTTTAATTTTCAGTCTACAAAAAATATAATTTTAGTAGAAAGGAAATTTAAAAAAAAATTAGAACAAAATGTTTTTTAAACAGAATAAAAAAACAAAACATTATTTATATATAAATGTAAACATATAAATGCAAACCTGAAATAATTGAGTACACGATTGTACATTCTTCATATTTTAGCTATTCATTGTCCATATTTTAGACATTGTTCAATGCATTGTTACAGAAACAACACTATTTATTATAAGTAGACACCTCTTTTTT
>NW_015651514.1:453496-464055 GCF_001515625.1 Sinocyclocheilus rhinocerous | reverse complement strand
ACTATTTATTATAAGTAGCCACCTTTTTTTGGGGGGGGGGGGATAAAATAAAAAAATGAAAGAAATGCTACGAAAGCATAGAAAGAGGCTCTTTGATAAAATAAAATAAATTAATAAAATAAAATGGTACAGAAATAGAATGCAGCACCTTTGATAAATAAAAATAAATAAATAAATAAATGCTACAAAAGTATAGAATGATGCACACAAATAAGTAAATAAATAAATAAATAAATAAAAATAAATAAAGTATGGAATGAGGAACATATGATGAATAAGTAAACACATAAATATAAAAGTATAGAATGATGCACACAAATAAGTAAATAAAGAAATAAAAATAAATAAAGTATGGAATGAGGAACATATGATAAATAAGTAAATACATAAATATAAAAGTATAGAATGATGATAAACAAACAAACAAATAAATAATACTACAAAAGTATAGAACAATTATAGAACAAACAAACAAACAAATAAATAAATGCTACAAATGTATAGAATGAAAAACATATAATGAATGAATGAATGAATGAATGAATGAATGAATACTACAAAAGCATAGAATGATGACAAACAAACAAACACTACAAATGTATAGAAGATGACAAAAACAAACAAATATATAAATGCTACAAAAGTATAGAATGAGGAACATATGATGAATGAATGAATGAATGAATACATACTACAAAAGTATAAAATGATAAACAAACAAAAAATGCTTCAAAAGTATATAATGAGAAACATATGACGAATGAATGAATACTACAAAAGCATAGAATGATGACAAACAAACAAACACTACAAATGTATAGAAGATGACAAAAACAAACAAATATATAAATGCTACAAAAGTATAGAATGAGGAACATATGATGAATGAATGAATGAATACATACTACAAAAGTATAAAATGATAAACAAACAAAAAATGCTTCAAAAGTATAGAATGAGAAACATATGATGAATGAATGAATACTACAAAAGTATAGCATGATGACAAACATACAAACAAACAAATAAACAAACAAACACTGCAAAAGTATAGAAGATGGCATGGCAAACAAACAAACAAGCAAGCAAACAAAGTATATAATGCAGCACTTTTGATATATTTAAGGCTTGACATTGGCTTTTTCATCAGCCAATATTCATGGAGATGGCATGACAGGGATGAGTCAGGCACATCTCAGTGGACTTTCAAAAAGCACAGCGGTGGTCATCGACTGCATGTGAACATACCTGCCACTGGACAAGCTCCCTGTGATCAGACCAGATGTTGGTGAGAATACTGTCCACAAGCCCGTTATTGACTAGAGACCAGAGAGGCCCTTGACAGGGTTTAGGACAGCAGAAGAGAGGAGACCGAGCTGGGAATATTCTCTTGAGACAGCACGAATAAAAGATGTGGAATCACAGCCCGGGGTGCCACCTCAGGATCTGCCGTCTCCAGCCGGCCAGCTAATGACCTTCCACAAAGAGAAACCCTCCTGCGCTCTTCTCTGGGATGATGGCTTTCAATCTCCCATCACAGAAAAAGACAACCGCCGCATCTTGATAACCGTTGGAGAGGAGGAAGAAGAAAAGATGGATGGATGAGGTGGAACAAGTATACGACTCAGATCAGCTGCCTCTGCTGATGGCCTTGGATCATAATAGACTTTTGGGGGGTTTGACGTGGTACCTAATGTAACTGGCGGTTATTTATAGTGTTTCAGATCCCTGCCTCTGCAAGAAAAATTAGAGTTGGCTACAATTTATCAGGGGCCTGATTAGATATTGGACCGGTAGGGCAAACAGCACAGCCAAGACTTTGCGTTCACAAGAGTTACATTTGCATGGACCCGAATAATACAAATTGATGGCTCAATTGGATTGAAATGCTTCATGTAAACACCCCAATAAATCAAAACGAGCTCGATCCAAATTACATATAGTATGTGTAGACCTGAAATAATCTGATCAATAGAAAAAAAAAAAGCTTTGCTTGAATCTTCTCAATCAGATTCCAAAATACCTTGCGCAAATGTGCAACACTGTGATGCATGTTTACCAGATAACTTTTATAATAAAGTCTCTGATGTTTACATGTTTTACATCTCACAAATGTGCATACTGTATATCTATTCATATACAGTATAAGATATCATCTTATAAACTAGTTTATAATACTGGTCTATAATTTTATAAAAAAAAAAAAAAAAGAATGAAAAAAAAAGACATTGAAAAACTACAAATAATAAAATACTTGTACAACCAAACATGTTTGGTTTCTATAGAAATGCTGATATTTCACAAAATGTCATTTTTAATTTGCCAATGAAGTAAATTAGTGCATGTTCTTGCAAATATGGCATAATAGCAGAAATCAGAAAAAAAATGTTTGCAAGGTTTAAATCATGTTTCATGTCACGAGCGAGATAAATAAGATTTGAAATATAATAAAACAGTCTTAAACTATTTAAAATTCAAATGTTATAAAAATTATAATACAAACAAAATAAAATGCTTGCAAGAACCAGGATAAAAAAATAAAAAAAAAATATATATATATATAGAATTTATTTTCCAAATATTTTTCATATATATATATATATATATATATATATATAAAATCAGATTTCAAAATCTAGGGTTCATATAAACAGAACTTTCATAAGCTGCAATCGGACTGGATTTATTGTGATTGACAAATATTAGTGCATGTAAATGTGTGCTTTTCTTAGAAAGACAGCCATTCTTATTCTGGTCTCATTTTCTGAGGCTTCTTTTCTGCAAAGTTTGAATTAGGCCGATTCGTCTACAAAGAGCCGGTTCCTTTTGCGGTTATGCAGATGCTTGCTCCACTGGCTGGTTAAAAATGTGACAGAGTTACTATCGTTTCACAAGCAAAGTGAATATGAAGCCCCCGGGTCCCCCTTTACCGTTAACTGGAATCTCTAGCAGGAAGGAATATCTCGAAAACGGTACTCCAGGCAAACAATGAAAAGCGCAGCGCCTCGTGAGACACCCAGGAACATGGCGGATCTGGGACTCGATTTCATAAAATCAGCCTCTGTGCACCAACGATAAGCAAAAGTGAGGAGAAACAGAGTATTTTAAAACAATCATAAAACACCAGAGGTTTCATGGGTCTCTTTGCGCGGCTCGGTGGCTGTTATTACACGTGTGTGTCGGTATACGCAGAGGGAAATCTTGCAGAAGGCCAGGTGATATATAAACGTGTTTGAAAATGAAACAGTCACTGCTGCAGAATTGGAATTTGAAGCAGCGCATTAAAAGATGTCAGACACATACGTTTCTATTCCTCTAGCTTTACAGAATGATGCGTGTTCAATATTTAATTTAGACTATAGCAGTAGATTCCCTCGCTCTCTTCTTTTATTTAGTAATTATGCTCTAGGAATCCTAATAGAAAACCTTCCATTACCATGGTAAACAAACCCGCAGAAAGGAGGTCTATAATACCAGGAGAGTCAGTATTACCATTCATCTTAATGGCAGCACACAATCTGAACTTTGCAATCTTAGCACACTCACTTTAGTTTGGACTCTGTTTTTGAGCCAATAAACTTAGCCGTAAATGCCATGTGACTCATTACTCTGTAGCTGCAGCATGATGATGTCATGGCTCAACACTGTTTGGCTGATGGCAACACAACACCACACACACACACACACACACGTTTACTTAGCTATCTAAATGGGGACATTCCATAGCCGTAATGGTTTTTATACTGTACAAACTGTATATTCTATCACCCTACACCTAAACCTACCCCTTACAGGAAACTTTCTGCATTTTTACAATTAAAAAAAAACTTTGCTTACTTTATTTTTATACCAGTTTTACAAATGAGGACGTCCCCAAAGGGAGGTTTTTGGAGATTTTGTCAGGTTTAGCTCACTTTTGGGTACAAATTTGTCCCCAAAATATGGTTAAGTAGGTAAACACACACACACACACAGTCCCGCGTAATGGTTTTTATACTGTACAGACCGTATATTCTATTGCCCTACACCAACCCTACCCCTAACCCTACCCCTCACAGAAAACTTTCTGCATTTTTACAATTAAAAACTTACTTTGCTTACTTTATTTTTATACCAGTTTTACAAATGAGGGCGTCCCCAAAGGGAGGTTTTTGGAGATTTTGTCAGGTTTAGCTCACTTTTGGGTACAAATTTGTCCCCAAAATATGGTTAAGTAGGTAAACACACACACACACACAGTCCCAAACTATTTACTAATGACTTTCTGGAGCTGATGTCGTCAAAATGGAAAAAGATCTAATTCATGCTTTTAAGAACATAACAAAAATCAGAGAAAACAGAAAGAGCTTTATTGCCAAGTTTGTTTGCACACACAAGGAATTTGTTTTGGCGACAGAAGACAAGAACAGCACACAGATAAAAAATAAAGAAATAAAGATATGTGAATAAAACACACACACACATTTTCACTTTCCCTGTACTATTATTACATATTCATAAACTAGTTCTTGCCACAAAAAGGCAGTGATGAATGATGTCATCATTTTTGCATATAAAGCACTGTGCAGTGTTAGCATTAATAATATAATAAAATGTAATATATTACAATAATATAATATAATATAATATAATATATGAAGAATAAAAAAAAATTGTCATTTTATAAAACAAATATATTAATTATACTTAAAAAATAATAATGTAAGATTTATATATTGCCTGACAAAGTCCAAACACTCTTTAAAAAAATGCAATAGAATTGCATTAAAACAGGTTTGTTGACTAAATGATACAACTACAGATTATAGTGTTGAAAATGAAAACAAACATCACTTGGACACTTTCTGATTATCAAGCATTACAACGTTATGATTACCATGTTTCCAAGCTTTGGCATCATTTGCTTGCTGATGCCTGCTATACAAATGTTGATAGATCACAAAAGATAAATGGTTTCTATAAAAATGTTGATATTTCACCAAGAGTAAATATTTTTTAATTGCCATTGTAAATGGTTGCATTATGCTGCAAAATATGGCATTGTAATGGAATCAGTCGATTATTCGAGTCCTGTGTCCCTTTTTTAGATAAGAAATAATGGGATATATATATATATATATATATATACATTTTTACTTAAAAATTGTAACTATATTATAAAATCTAAAAATGTAAATAAATAAATACACAGCTACATATAGACAAAAATGAATGGACATACAGTATACAGCATTCTGATATGCTCAAAGCAATGGAAGTGCAAACCAAAGGGAACATGTAAACATTTATGCTTCAATCAAAGCTGAAAGTAAAACGGGCTGTTATTCATTCATCACTGCTGTTGTGCTTAATAGTGACAGGATGTTGTGCATTGACTCGGTCTTGACCCTGACTACACTGTCACTACTCTGACTAGTGGACAAATCTGACATGACAAGCGTGCAATGTGATCTGAGTGTCAAGTAAAATGCTTCGGACAGAGATGTCCACCTATGTCCTAATTAAGACTGGCAGTTTGAACCGTCACAGCTTCTGGCATAAATACACAGTGTTTACAATGCATGTCTGAAAGCATTGATCATTTAATCAAACTGAACGACAATTGGCCCTTTCTCCGCTCAGCGTGAAAGCTGATTGTTCAATCTCTGATGTGATGGATGTATGCGGCGTCGCTTTAATAAGGACATCTACTCTCGTGCATCTGCTTAAACAATCCTTAATCAAAACCTGATTGGCAAAAGGCTCAGCGGCTTTGAATGCCATTGGCAGAAAAGACCTAAATCAGCCGGCTCTCCTTCAATCTTTTATTTAACGCATGAGGGGAACGGCATGCGGGGAACGCCAAATGCCGAGAGATGCAGCCGGCGTCAAACATGCGGCACAGCCGTGGAGATCGATACCGGCTCCAGATCTACAATTGATGAAAAGCTTCTGCTCTCTGCTCTTTTATAATCTCAGATCCTGATTTATCTGTGCAGGGAATGTTTTACCGAACACACGATATCAATTCGCCGTCCCATCAGCCTGTGTCTCTCATCCCTGTGTTTTTCTCGCATATCTATTACTCTTCTTTGGTCCATCTTTTAGTTGCATTCTCTTTTCTATTGCTTCCTTTTGCATTTGCATTTTCCATTATGCTGTAGGGTCTATAATGACCAGAAAGAGCCGTTAAAGTTCACATTCATCTGGTTGTTTGGCAGGCGAAGCCAAATTCCAAAAACTCCAAAAACGGATGAACCACTGAAGAACCTTTATTTGTAAGAGTTAAATTGTTGCCACCTGCCACTCTCTTTAGATGTATAGCATCCGTTTTGTATTTTTAAGCAGATTTCTCCAGAAAGTGCTCTTACTGTTCCTCTAGATAGTCGAGAGGGAAGAAAAGGGTCAAAATTCAAAGGCTTGTTTGAGGCTCTCTCTATTTACACAGCAGCTGCTGGCAGATGGGCTGTAAGTATGTCCTATCCCTTACTAAATTGCTTTTACCGTGATATAGCACTTCTGGCTATCATTTTCACAAGACTTTGAAGTCTTTTTATTTTTTTCACTTGGCAGCAACCTGTTCCACTTCTTCTTGCACCCTGGTCTCAAATCAAGTGTTATCAGCGGAGAATATTCTCAGTGAAATTCAGCACTTCCAATCTAGCCAAAGCCTCTTTTATATGCTATGGTTAGTGGAGTATTTATTTATATTGCAGAATGCCTTGCAGGAGCATTTAAAGCATTAATGGAGCATATAACACTTCCCCCCCCTTTGGGGGAAGTGTTATATAAAAAAGGATTTATTTTGGTATGCTACAAACTTTTACATATAGAGCAAACAAGGGATTTATAAACACTTTTATATATATTATAAAATCATTTTAAATCCATCAAATAATTTATTTTGTTATTCCACAACTTTTACATCTTTTTTTTGTGCATATATCTTTTGTTTGCTATATATTGTAACCTCTAGACTCCAACAGCTAGAATCTTGATCTCAAATATCTGTATATTCAGCCTCATGTGTAAGGAAATGTTGTCAGAAAAATATGCAGTTTATGATATATCCATTTATTTATTTTGCAAAATAAATTTTAATGCAAGATTATGTTAAAAAAATAATAAGTGCAATATACCATTTGTGTTGCAGAAGCTAATTTACCAAGACAGTCTTAACGAGAACTCAACTTGTTAATAATTACTACATCTACATGCTTTCTAGATAAAAACTCTGCACAAAAATGTCATTATTTATGTTCATGGACAGCCAGAAGGTGCTAAAAAGCTGACATAACATCAGAAAATAAAAGTTAAAGTAAAATAAAAATGGGTACAAAAATATCCAAGTGTTTGCTTGTCAGCGAGTGTTTGCTACATCAAAACAACCGTATTCTTGGTTGTCTCTCAAAACTCACTGAGAGAGAAAAAAAAGCAGACTTGTGAGAGAAGCTTCAGAGAGGCCAAAGATGACTTTGAAGGTGCTACAGAGTCCAGAAACTGAGCAGATGAAGGTGGACCAGTCAACCATACACAGAGTTCTGTATAATACCGCTCTATATGAAGGACACAAAAGAAGCCATTACTCAAAAAGAAGTGTGTGAAAGCACCTCTAGAGTTTACCCGAAAGCATAACAGTGACCCAGCTGCACTGTGGGAAAAGATTTGTGCTCAGATGAGACCAGGATAGAGCTTATTTTAGCCACAAATTCAAAGCTATATGTGCAGTGCAACTGCAGTGCTGCCCGCACAGAAAAACAGCATCTGGCTGCACAGTGAAGTATGGCGCTGTTAGCATCCTGCTGTGGGGTGACTTTTCATCAGTAGGGACTGGACATCTTGTTAAAGTGGAAGGAAGAATGGATGGTGCAAACTTCATGGAGCTATTGCACGAGAATCAATGTCAGTCTGCTAAAAAAACCCTACAAATATTTCAGTGGGATACACATGAGGTCAAATTAACATTGGAGATGCTATAGCCTATAGTCTTCTCAGTCCACTTGAGTACATGCAGCACTGTTTATAAATCACAGTGCACAATTTTTATACAACCTATAACAAATCTCCCTGGAAGAGTGGCAAAATGTAGTATGCAAATGTAGTGCATATCCTAAAAACTGCCTATGATGCATAACCAAACTAGAGACAACATTACAGACTAACGTTTGCACTGCGTTTTAAAATACGTAAAGGAAAAACACAAGGGTCTTTAAAGTGCATCACACAATCAAAATACGAGAAAATTTTAAGCTGCATACTCCTATCTGTCAAACACTATCAAACACAATTAATGAAACATTATTCTGTTTCAACTGCCTTTTCAAAATATTATCACACCAAAATAAGTACATGGATCCAAATAAAAATAGATAGAAAAATATTAAACATTTTATTTAAATGTATATATTTAAAAAAAATATTTGTTCAGATTTTTATGTATATAATATATTTAATACACATAAATAATTTCTTTAGATATACAGTGGCCTCAAGTATTTTAACACATAAGACAACATTTTTGAATATGTGCATTATATAACAAAATATTAAGCCCATTGCCATTTATTTTCAACACTTTTCATTAACTTTTCTATGTAAATGCCCTATACACAATTTAAAATGTTTCAAAATGACTAAAAATAATATCATACCATTTTAAAATATATTTATATATATATATGTATAATACTACTACTACTACTAATAATAATAATAAATATTATTATAAAAAAATTTATATTTAAAATCACGCACTTGCAAAAAATGTTTGTTGGGTTCTAAATTATACAAATTCAGTTGTAGTGATGACAACGAAAACAAAAAGCATTTGTAAATCAGACTGTCAAACATTATAATGAACATGTTTGTTCTGCAAAAGCGTTGGCACCGTTTGTTTGTAGTTGCCACCTGTTTTGATATTTTGTTTCTAATGCACTGACACGCATACATGTTTTAGGGAAATACTTAATACTGAGGAAAATATTTTTTGCAAATACTTTTTGGGGCTCCTGTTTATAAAGCTTCATGAATTTAACATGAATATACAGTACATTAGCCTCAAGGTATGTAAAATAGTCTCCTGTTTTATATTCTATTCATTGTCCTGCTTTTTTTCAATAAGCCACTTTAAAATCATGCACTTGCAATAAAAAAAAAAAAGGCTGGTTGGGTCCTAAATTAATAAAACTTCAATTATAGTGTTGACAATGAAAACAAAAAGCATTTGTAAATCAGACTGTCAAACATTATAATGAACATGTTTGTTCTGCAAAAGCGTTGGCACCGTTTGTTTGTAGTTGCCACCTGTTTTGATATTTTGTTTCTAATGCACTGACACGCATAAATGTTTTAGGGAAATACTTAATACTTAGGAAAATA
This sequence comes from Sinocyclocheilus rhinocerous, assembly GCF_001515625.1. Lineage (NCBI taxonomy): Eukaryota > Metazoa > Chordata > Actinopteri > Cypriniformes > Cyprinidae > Sinocyclocheilus > Sinocyclocheilus rhinocerous. Next base: position 454,698 of record NW_015651514.1, on the reverse strand, counting down.
TTTTTTGCAAATACTTTTTGGGTCTCCTGTTTATAAAGCTTCATGAATTTAACATGAATATACAGTACATTAGCCTCAAGGTATGTAAAATAGTCTCCTGTTTTATATTCTATTCATTGTCCTGCTTTCCACACGAAGGGTTTTCCTTCAGCAAATTCATATTTATCATGCAGCCTGTCAAGCAATCTCACAAATTATATGGTGGCATGTACTGTAGGAATGCTCAGCGCTGACATGTCCCTCTCATGAACCGATACACTCATTCTTAAATACACCCTCTGGCTGAGGGAATCTGGTAACCACAGTAACTGATCGAGCTCCCGCTATCTCCTCGGCGGCACTCGATGATCTGTGCACCATTGTCTGCGCTGGCACTGATGTTCTCCCAGCTGCCAGGAGGAATCAGTTTACTGAGAAGCCCGCCAGACAGAGTCCCTTAAAGCCGGCCTGTCACCAAAACTTTGAATCCTCCCCAAATGGAGGAACAAAAGCCTAAAAAAATCTTCTGAAATGATGCCTGTGGTGCGATTCCTGCAATTTAAGTGATAGCCTGCATGGCGTCCTCTTTGGTATGTGTGCGTGTGTGTGTGTGATTTATACAACGCTAAAGGGATGGAAATTAATGGACTTCATCTTCCTATGGTGTGTTTGAAAACGGCGAGCAAATAAGTGCTCAGAGTGTTTCCACCGCTGATTGTGTCGAGTGTTTTCTAGGGTCACTGGCTGCATTCGAAGTGGAACACTGGTGTAATGCTTAATGAATATTGTCCAGTACATACTGTATACTGCCAACTGTTTTTGTGAAACAGGAAGCACTATAATGATAAACATTTCAAACAGCAGCATGCTACATTGCTGTAAAGAGATTGAATATTTTGTCTGATATTACTTCCAGTTCATTCATCACACTTAAAATTGCTCTGTTGTATTATTTACATATTTTGGTAAATGTAGTACAAAAATGTATTACATTCTGAACACAGAAGAGAGGCTTTATTTCTTGCTTGGGTAAGTAAGTGAGTGAGTGAATGAATGAATACTATTATTAAATTATATTTATATATTTATTTTAAATTATTTACATTTGATATATTAATCTGATTGCAATTTACAGAAAAAAAGTTAAAAAAAAATATGCGTGGGTGTATGTATGTATGTTATTATTATTATTATTGTTGAATATATATATATATATATATATA
>NW_015651514.1:452815-453414 GCF_001515625.1 Sinocyclocheilus rhinocerous | reverse complement strand
TGCCGATACCAATATATAATTATTTTTAATTTTGGTTAGTTTTTAACAAGAACTTGTTTGTTAGAATTAAATAAACAATAATGAAGTTCTTTTATAATGACAGTACACTGAAGATTTGAAAATAACTATAAATCGCTGCATTTTTATTTTTTTCAGAAAGATTCAGTGGTAACCTTAAAGTGAATGAAAACATCTTGCAAAGTTTTAAATCTGAAAGTGCACAGTGTATAAAGTTATTGTCTCTCAAAAGAAAGAGTCGACTCTGAATCAAACGAGTCGTTTTTAAAACGAATCCAAAGCCGTTTCATGTTGACGTCAACATGAAACATTAGCATATTGCCCGCCCACTTGTTGGTCTTTTCGCGATCAAACTACGCCTTTGTTTCTTTGTTTGTTTTGAATACGCACCCTCTAGCGGCGAACAATTACATATTGTGCCTTTAAAGCCATTATCGGCCGATTCTGATATTGGTCCGATAATATTGTGCATCCCTAATATATATATATATAAATCACCAGTAAAATATGGAGTGCCACAAGGATCTGTCCTAGGTCCTCTGCTATTTTCAATATACATGTTGCCCCTTGGTAATATTATT
>NW_015651514.1:434489-452110 GCF_001515625.1 Sinocyclocheilus rhinocerous | reverse complement strand
ATTATTGCACAGGTGTGCCTTAGGCTCACATTTTAGAGTGGCCTTTTATTGTGGGCAGCTTAAGGCACACCTGTGCAATAATCATGTTGTCTAATCAGCATCTTGATATGCCTCACCTGTGAGGTGGATGGATTATCTTGGCAAAGGAGAAGTGCTCACTAACACAGATTTAGACAGATTTGTGAACAATATTTGAGAGAAATAGGCCTTTTGTGTACATAGAAAAAGTCTTAGATCTTTGAGTTCAGCTCATGAAAAATGGGGGCAAAAACAAAAGTGTTGCGTTTATAATTTTGTTCAGTGTATTTTCATTTTTTTCATATATATAGATTGATAGATACAATTAAAACCAGTTGCATACACTGTAGATTACTGTAGAACTAAAGAAAAGAAAATAGAAAAAAATAAGCAAATAAATAAATAAATAAATACATGTAACATTTTTCTTGTCTTGTAAATTGCAATCAGATTAATATCAAATGTAAATATTTGAAAATAAATATATGAATATTATTGAATAATGTCTTAATTTATTTGCTTAAGCAAGAAATAAAGCCTTTCTTCTATGTTCAGAATTTTATGATTTTTCTGCAGTATAGACAGTATTCATAGTCATATTAGTCATGCTCACTTGCAGAATGCAAGCTTCTAGAGGGCACATAAGTCTGATGTAATGAATTTAGGTAAAGGGGTGCAGAGCCAGTGGTGGTTTTGTAGGCAAACATCAATGCCTTGAATTTTATGTGAGCAGCTATTGGTAGCCAGTGCAAATTGATAAACAGAGGTGTGACGTGCATTCTTTTCAGCTCATTAAAAATGAATACAACTAATAGTAAAAAAAAATAGTGCTGTGTAAATTTATTCTATAGATAAAGGTATACGTGCTGGAATGGGCAAATATAAACTGTGGCATAGATTTCCACTTCAGCCACTCAACATGCAACATATTTCATAAAATTCATAACATTAGTGAAGCATAATGGCTGTCACATTACGAACACTAAGCATTTTTACAATAAATCTCAAGAGTTTGTGTGGGGTATGTGGTGGTTGTGATTTTTTTGTTTTCACAGAGCACAATAGGCTCTCAATTGTGCCGTGTGGTTTAAACGCTGGTGGCCAAAACTGACCAAACTGACTGTAATGAAGAGCTTTGCCTCTTGTCTCCACTTCCAGGCACTCGTGATATCCGGTGCATCGCTGCTCCACGCCAAGAAGCGGCACAATAAGAGCATGTGAAGTATCCTCACCTCTGGAGAGGCCCAAAGATGAAGTGCAGCAGACGTTGAATTGTTTTGTCAGAATGCTTGGCAGCACTTAAAAACAAGTGAGGCGTTTACAGAATGCAAAATGCTCATGGAGCGCTCAGAAGGAACACAGGTTTGAGCAATGTAGGCCAGATAATTACTCTTTTGCGCTTCGGGCTTAAAGCGAATGTCAGGCACTTCATCAGATGTTTGCTTTGTGTCTCGGACAGATCTAATTAAAGCGAGAATATTTTCGTCGGTGGGAAACAAAACACCTAAATTGGGGCCGTTCTTCCACATTCTTTTAACTTTCTTTGAAAAATTAGTTGATGGCGTATTCAATTTCCAAACTTTAGCCATGTTTTTGAAGGTACGTTTTTTTGGGGTGATATCAGGATAAATATCACATTAAGTGAATTAAGTTGAATGCAAGTTTACTTCTATATAAAATCCTTAATTAGTATTATTGCCATAACCTTTTTTACATTAGCATCAACCAGCATTATTTTTAAATTTTTACAAATTTTTTTCATTATTATTGCAAGAAAGAAAATAACAACAAAAAACAGCACTGCATTGGAAAGGGTGGAAAACAAACAAACAAAAACAAAAACACCAGCATTAACACAACCTAACATAACATAATGTCCAGAGATGTTATCTTTTAAGGTCAGCAGAAACAGTGGTGCTAATCCTTTTGTGCCAAGATCTGATTAAAATACATAAATTCCTAAAGAAAAGTCACCAAAAACATGTATATTAAAAAAAAGGCAAAAAGGGTCAATTTTGATGTCATGATGATGAAAAATGATGTCCAAACTCTTTAAAAAAAATAAATATACTAAAATAAATATATAATAAAAAATAAAATAAAATTAAAATAAAATATGTCCAGAGATGTCTTAAATTCTGATGGAAGATAAAGGAAGGTCAGCAGAAACTCCTACTACCCCATTTGTGCCAAGATCTGATTAAAATACATAAATTCCTAAAGAAAAGTGGATAAAAACTTGAAAAGCTGAACTAGTTAAATAATTCAGAGACAAATCTATGAATCACTCTCTCTGACTGAGGGGAAAGAAGGACAGAAATGGAAGAAAGGGAACAGGAGGTTTGTAGGACTCACCTAAAAAAACCAGAGAGAAGCAGAGAAAGGAATAAAAGGCAGAAGGGCCTCTTGCAGCGAGTCTAGCTGCCCCGCTTCGGGTCGCATCATTAAATGTGCTCGGGTGCAAAGTGACTCATCGCTCGTTGACATTCGACGGCGGTTCTGAGCCACAGCCTGCTGTTTTTTACAGCCAGAAGACATGGGCGCAGGAATGGGTGGGCTGAAGAAAGCGGAAAGGTGGGACCGTTGACAAGAAGTCAGTCCATCTGACAGTCACGCATGCATAAAGCGCTGTTAAAACTTTAATCGTCTCATTTCCAGGGCAAAACCAACACAAATGCCTTACAGCCAGACCAGTGAGAGTTGCTTCAAGCAGACAGGATAAAAAAGATCTTATTAGGTTTTAATGGCCCCTTAAGAAGGCGTAAGGCCATTAGATCACAAAAAAAAAGAAAAGATGTAAAAAACATGGAGATATTAGTCATTCTAGCCAGAGGAAATACGATTAGGGTCTCATGTTCACTTGTCCCATGCTGCATTCCCAAAAGAAAGTCCAGATTGATAGACGCTCCACTTTCTCACCGAAAACTCTTCTGGATAGACTCAACACGTTGCATCCCGTTTGGTGGTTGCCGTGTTGCCTACATGTTAAATAATTTATGATATTGCTGAGAAACATCTTTATCACATTTGTGCTGGTTTCTGCATTGGAATAAATGTACGCTTGATGGTTGATGATATAATCATGTGGCTCTGAAGTCAATGAGAGAGATGCTTCTTTAAGAGAGCAAAATGAAATATTACTCAATAGGAATATTACTGCATGAATAAATAATATTGTCATCAAGTTGTCTTTATCACGCATACATATTCTCTTTCAAAACTATCTGATGCATTCAATCGAATAGACGCTGCGCAGGCAGAGAATGAGTGCGAGCAGAAACATGTCAAGACTCGCCGCGGTTAGTAGGGTGAGAGGCGGTTAACGCTTGACTTGCTCTGGTCAGAACTGGATCAACTGGGGGTTTGGCCCTAAATTAAAATTAAATCACCTTCCTGTCAATCAAGCCGGTGGACCTCGGCAGAGAACCGAATGCGGTGCTGATGTAAGAGGGAAAATGACATGAGAGAGCATTTGAGCAGAGAGTCCAAGAAAGAGGTCTTATATGAAGAGAACCAGGTCCTAATTTGTACCAGAACAAGCCAGATCCAGATCCAGCACCTGATGTATCTTTTATGGTATAATCTGTATAATATGTATGTTATAATCTATAATCTGTGCATATGTTTATGAAAAATATAGTATAATAATAATAGTTCAGGTTGATAAACAGCATGAGAAATAGCATGCTCTTGAGTGTAACCTAACATCAGGATGTCAAAACCTATACTATAAAGTTCATATTTTATTTGAGAGCAGAAGTGAATCTGTGAATAATATCTTACAATCTAATTAGAAAACAAGTGAGTGTTTAATTTAACCATTTGTAGCTCTGGTTATATAATGTGACATTAATTAAAATATTTTCTTGGTTAACGATTCAGATATCAGTAACACTTTATGGTGCAGCTCTAAAAATTATTTTAGAAAATGAGGAACAATATATTAACAGCATTTACTCTTTATCTTGTTTAATGTTTTTGCTATATATTTTTCAAATATTTTCAAGGAAACCATTATATGTTTTTTCAAGATTCTTTGATAAATAGATGAAAAAGAACAGCATTTATTTGAAATAGAAACCTTATATAACATTATAAATGTATTTACTGACACGTTTGATCATTTTAAGTAATTGTTGAGGAATTAAAGTGTTTTTACTTCAATTTTACTGAATTAAAATGGTATACCAAAACATTTTGACTTTAAAAAAATATAAAATAACAATAGTACATTATGAACAACATAAATGAACAATTGAACATTAGTATATTTAGAAAGTAACATTATTTATTAAGATTGCAAAATATAAAAATGCATTTTTACACTGAAAAAACAAAAACAAAACAAAACAAAAACAATTTTTATTCAAAAATTGCTAGGAAAATTTCACAAATAATTACAAAGAAACAGCACATAACACACTGAATTAAATGTATACTTTTGAAATAGGAAATAGTATTTTTATGTAAAACATACTCCTATAATCTTTGTTTTTATTTACAAATGTTCATTAAAATAACTTTTACAGTGTAGGTCATGATACCTATACAACTGTTAACAAATTGAACCTTAAAGTGTTATCCATATATCATTCAAATCATGCATCGAATACATTGGGACTGAATCTTGCACGACACTGGATTTGTCATCCAGTCTCCCCTGGAACTGGATAATTTACAAATACCACACTAAAGAGAACAGAGCTTCCCGAATGCAAATGCCTGGTTCAACTGACATCCTCTACACTGCACTTGAAGCGTAGTTAGGAGATTACTGCTGAATAGTTATTCTATAATCACAGTATACCCAAATAGTTTCCATCAAAGCGTGCCAAAAAACTAATCGGTTCCAGAGGAGGTGCTCTTGAGTTGCTTTGCGCGTGCAGCTGTGAGCCTTTATGTAAAACATACTCCTATAATCTTTGTTTTTATTTACAAATGTTCATTAAAATAACTTTTACAGTGTAGGTCATGATACCTATACAACTGTTAACAAATTGAACCTTAAAGTGTTATCCATATATCATTCAAATCATGCATCGAATACATTGGGACTGAATCTTGCACGACACTGGATTTGTCATCCAGTCTCCCCTGGAACTGGATAATTTACAAATACCACACTAAAGAGAACAGAGCTTCCCGAATGCAAATGCCTGGTTCAACTGACATCCTCTACACTGCACTTGAAGCGTAGTTAGGAGATTACTGCTGAATAGTTATTCTATAATCAGAGTATACCCAAATAGTTTCCATCAAAGCGTGCCAAAAAACTAATCGGTTCCAGAGGAGGTGCTCTTGAGTTGCTTTACGCGTGCAGCTGTGAGCCTGGATTCAATCCCACGCTCAATAAAGGCACCTGAGCCGTGTGGCCAGCCAAAACAAAGCTTTTACACTCAACTGCAACAATGAAGGCTAAAGCGATGCCCTCCTCACAGCTGCGTGCCTCTCTGCCAGCAAAGACAGCGCAAACAGACAAGGGTGCAGCTCCACCACACTGTCTGTCACGGTGTGTGTGTGTGTGTGTCTCACACTGTTTATCACACTCCAAAAACACTGCCAAAACCAGGACAGCCGCAGGAGAGAAGCAACAGTGATGGGAGGGGATTTATTTACTTTCTTATTCCATCCCTTGTGCATTAATGGGTCTTTAAAGGGGGTCATGCAATGGAAAACGTCTCAGGCTACTTATGTAACCATGGTTCCCTGAGTAGGGAACGAGACACTGCGTCCTCTAGGGGTCGCTATGGGGAACGCCTCGTCGTGACCCGTGTCTGAAGCATACATTGAAAAAACACCAACTCGTTGGCTGGCGACAGCCATGACGTCACTACCGGTGCGACTATAGTATAAATAAGCGCCGGGAGCACACATCATTCACTTCTTCGTCTCTCCCGGCGCCTATTTATACTATAGTCGCACCGGTAGTGACGTCATGGCTGTCGCCGGCCAACGAGTTGGTGTTTTTTCAATGTATGCTTCAGACACGGGTCACGACGAGGCGTTCCCCATAGCGACCCCTAGAGGACGCAGTTCGAAGTTCCCATGAAAGGGAACCAGGGTTTCCTTGCTATTTTGAAGTAAACTAGTTCAATCTAGTATGTAGATGTGTACTAAATTAAATATTCACAATGCAAGTCCAGAGAAATTATCCTAAAACATTTGTAAGTTTGTTGTCTAATGCAATGAAATTTAGGCAATTTTAACAGTGACTCAAGTGCCTTTACACCATTATATTCTATAACTAAGTTTTCTGATTATGAGATTCAGAGAAGATAATTATGTAAATCACTTATGTAGTAAAGAGGAAAACAAACTAAATGAGAACAGAAGGGTTTCATTTCATTAGGCACATCTGTAGTTGGTGAAGTATAACCAATCCACCAGAATCAAGTGAATGATGAAATCTCTCATGGACTCACCTAGAATCAATATCACAAGAGCTTTCATCCTGGTTCAACCATCTTTCTGACAATAACAACAACGTTCCAGTCATCTGGGGTCAAGGCTTACGACAGCCTCCCGAATGATACCTTTTGTCCCACACGCTTGCCTGAATGGAACTGTATAATTGAATTTCATTATCAATTCATTAATTCACTAGAGGTCTGGCTTTGCCTGAGAGCTACCGCTAAAGCTTGGGCTTTAAACACCCATCAGTGACTTTGATTTTATCTGACCTGACAGGTCAGTGCTATAAAACGCTCTGTTCCCTTACTTTATAGAACTATAGAAAGAGAAAAGAAAAAGTAAGTGAAACTCTAATACTGTTGTGTAGTCAAGAGTAGTTAAAGACCAAAACTGACTTGCGTGGTGTTATTGTACGCAATTCATCAGTGCATGCTATTCTAAAAATAAAATAAAATAAAATAAAATAAAATAAAATATGTGCTTACTGTATGAGCTTATAAAGAGCAAAACTGACTTTAATAACAAATGTTCCTGTGCACAATTCATCAGTGTATGCTATTCTAAAAAATACAACAAAATAAAATAAAATGATGAATTTGAAAAAAAAAAAAAAAAAAGATAATGAATTTGAAAATAAAAACAAATAAAATCTATTCTTGTAGATAAAATTTATTCTGGTAGGTCCTGCCGTACATTAGCCCAACTTGCAGTATAACATCCACACACACACACACACACACACAACCTGTGGACGCATTATGACTGTTTGTGCCCTGCATTGCTTTTACAATCAAGGTCAGTGACTAAGGCCTAAATGATTCTGTTTTCGATTTCTTAGCAATTTGTTCTTCCAATCCACAGGAAAGCCTTCAGCATCCTTCACTGGCATGTTTCATTTAACAAGACACTAACAACCCAAGCTGCATCGCCTCCAGGTTATATTTTGTTACCTTGCGGCCTAGTTTGGTTTAGTTTGTGAAATTTAAGACATCTGTTTAGATGCTTCCAACTTTTCCACTGCAGCAGGATCACTCTCACTTCTTGTCCATAAAGGACTGTTTGTTGCTGACATATGTTCATTTAGCACTGCATCCCAGATGTCAAATGAGTGAACATACTCTATGCATTCATATGTCATCTCCTCCCTGAGAATTTCACTTTTATTATAAATACACATCAGCTCTGTTCCAAAACCAGGACAATGAGCTGTCCTGCTGTCTGCTGCCTACTCAAGCAGATGTCCAACTCAATTGTAAGCTTATAAATGTATGATTTGAAACATTGTAGTGCACAACACGTGCGCAGGACGCTAAACTAGAGTTTGGTATTAGCATGTTGCTAATTTAACATTTAATTGCTAATTTAATGCAATACTCCAAGCATAGCACACACAAATGGTTTAGTAGTCTATTTTTAGAGTAGTTGACATTTTTATGTGTACATATGATCAATATTATCAGTATGATACAATGATACTTTAAGTCATCAGATTAATTAAACCAAGATTCAACTCCAGTTTTAAAGTTAGTTTAATATCATTTAAGTGTAAATGTCTTGTGCAGCCAATCTGAATAATAATAATAATAATAATAATAATAATAATAATACTTTTATTCAGCAATGAAAATGAATCAAAGTGCCAGTAAAGACATTTATAATGTTACAAAAGATTTGTGTTCCAAATAAATACTGTTCTTTTGAACTTTCCATTCATCAAAGAATCCTGAAAAAAAAAAAATAAAGTATTACAGTTTCCACAAAAATATGAAACAGCACAACTGTTTTCAACATTGATAATAATAAGAAAAAATAATAATTTAAAAAAGCATCATATAATAATGATTTCTGAAGGATCATGTCACACTGAAGAGTAATGATGCTGAAAATTCAGTTTGAGTCATATGAATAAATAAAATTTTAATATATATTCAAATAGAAAACAGTTATTTTAAATCGTAATAATATTTCACACTATTACTGATTTTACTGCAATAAATGCAGCCTTGGTGAGCACAAGAGACATCTTTAAAAAAAAATATATATAAAAAAAATCATAATCATTCCAAACGTTTGAGTGTGCATGTATGGATGGATATATATATATATATATATATATATATATAGTTCGAAAATGCTGTCCAGGTAATAAGCTTGCTAGGTAATTCTTGGAACAGAGCTGTTTTGTTGTCTGAAATCCCTGCAGAATCACATTCAGACTGAATATTCATAGCAAAAGTCCTTGAAAAAGAGATGCACAACCACACCGATACAAACACACGCATTAATCTCTAAGTCCCAGCTCTGTGTTTGTATAAAACAACCATCGAGTAAAGGTTGGGTTGCCTGGGACAGTTGCGGTAGAAAAGGTGAAGCACCGCTGCTTGGGCCAGAAACACCGGGAAGCCGTCCAGAAGTCAAGGACGAAGCCTTCGCCATTTGGAGCAAAAGGAGCTGACCCAACAGAGAGCTCTGGGAGGGCCCTGTTCTGCTAAAGAGGACATTTGTAGTTTCAGGGAAGCTGTTGTTCATTTTAATACGCTGAAACAATGCTGCCAAAGCCCACTGGCTTTTTACAGTAGCTCTGCTTCTGGAGAAACGCCAAAACACGGTCACAATGATTAAGCAGGGACTTCACAGCAGCATTACATACGAATCGCTCATTAATACATCTGCAGTGACAGATAGGAAGTTGTAGAATCAAACTATTTCTTCATCCTCACATTTTTTGATCTGGTCAAAGAGTGGAAGCTGCTCCTAGTTAGCTACTTATGAAACTTACATCATTACCAAAAGCGTCAAAGGAATTTCACAGCATTTCTGCAAAGAAACTGAACCCGAAAATGAAAATATGTCATCATTTTCTCACTCTGATATCATATCAATTCTGTAGGAGTGTTTTTCTTTCTTTAGTGGAACATAAAATGAGATCGCAAAACATATAGTGACCACGGGCTATCAAGCTGCTCATTTCTGCTAACCTACAACTGAAATATAAACCATCAATTTACAAAACACATGAAAACTCATATTTCTAAATATTGACTGTGCCAAGCATCCGTTTCAAAATGAAACAAGTGTGTTCATCTGTTCTTCTCCATCGCTGTGAGTGTAGGAGACAGTCCGGTCCACAATCACACTATATTATCAGCCCGAACGTTATTCTATACCTCTTCTCTTCTGCAGATCTGTGCGTATGAGCAATGCCACTGACCGTGGTCACAGGAGGTCACAGGTTATCACCGTTCGATAAAAATTGCTTTCTGACAGCCGTAGCTTTATGTCTCTGATCTCGCTCTTTGACACTTCCAATTTTCCGAGATAGAATCAACGTCCTTCTCGCTGTAAATATGGCCAGCATGACTGCTCACAACATCAAGGGGCTTCAGTAATGGCCCACTGCCTGGACTTCCCGTGGTTCTGCCTTGTCAACAAAAAGCTGTCAGGGACTCATCTAACTCAAGCAGGAGAGCAACCGTATGATTAAAGAGAGAGATGGAGAGCCAGGCAGACTATAAAACCTTGTAGTTGAAGATATATTCCCATAGTACAAGGATACAACCAAATATTAAAGATTGAGGGGGAACAAACTTACATCCCAATTATATTGGATCTCAAACTGTAGCTATAATGTGCTAAAATTACCAGGATTCAATCAGATTTACTAAAAAGGAAGCATTTGTGTGTCTGTCACTGTGTATAGGTCTTATTTTAAATTATAGGTGGGAAGTTCACTTTGATGCTTCATAAAAGCCGATATTGCAAAAGATGGTGTTGATAATAATAGGTTTCACATAAGGTCATACAGATATTAACCGATATCACTGTGTTACACATTAGCAGTAAGGGTTACTTGATAAAATGCAGGGTTCAGTTCTATATTTACTGAAAAACTTAGTAATTGTCAAAAGACAGAAAAACACAACAACAGGAGCAACAAAGGGGGCAAAGGACATGATGGATGCTAACAACAGGAAAACCATAAACACGAATGAATCAACACGGCAACAATACACAAGCGGAAAAGCACAGCACCTTGTTTACAATGCAGATTAAACCACTAAAATGAAATATTACCTTTTACTGGTGCGAAAGCAAAGACAATCACCATAGCACTTCCAAACAAATCCCTAAGCCTCTTAGTCAAACACTTGTAAATTCTATCCATTTGTGAATTTCATTAATTCACCTTAATAATTATTTAATCTGACCTTGTTTCATGGGAAATACTTCCTGTTATTACTTCCTGTGCAAAGCTGAAAGCAAACCAGCTTTATCATTTTTAAAGCTGTTGAAATGCATCCCTTGGGCTTGCTCATTACTTACAATGAGAATATAACTGCCATGCGGATTTACCTACAATCCACTGAATCAACAAAACAGAACAAAATGATGGCTGTCCTGTAAGTAAGACTCCCTATGGATCTCACACTTGTTCTAACACTTCCGGCAATGTGATGGAGGCGATACTCAAGATGACCTTTGCTGAAAGCCATTCATAATTAGACCCGTGAACACTGAATTTATTTCTACCAGGAAGATTGCCTTCGCTTTTGCTGTTCTACGGCCTGAATAGAAAAGTAATTTGTAATGTACGCCTAGCTTGTCAGTGAACTACGGCTCTGTGTATTAAATGCGCTCCATCTGAAAGCAGGTGATGGCGATTTACTACTAATCACGGGACCGGCTTTACTGACGAGATGCGCATGGCAATCGCATGCGATTAATTGCACAGCCCTAATGTATGTGTACTTTGACTCCCCTGAGTAGCTGCTTTGTGGCAAAAGGCTTTACACTTATTTTCTCAAGCTCCTCTATGTCTGGACCTGAGCCTTGTCATATTTCATGGGGAGAACCTATGACACTGCATAAATTATGGGATGCAATTGCCAAGAGTGGCCATGTGGCGGGATTACGTACAAGGATCAGCAATGTGTATCTTTAATTATGTCCTGAATTGCTGATTTGTCTGACAAAGTGCATGATTAAGGGAAATCTCTCCAACCCCTCAATAATCCGGTCACTGCTACCGTGAATCCAAAATGAGGCAAATATTTATCTTGGAACCAGACCAATATATTAGCTCTCACATTTAATCAATGTCTTTTTTTTGGTCTCTTTCCTTTAAACCAGTAGGCCACCGTAATTTATTTGATTTAACAGCCATTTGCCTGGGGTGTTGCATGTTGATAACAATGCAAAAACACACAACGGATAGGAAAGGAGCAATGCACAGAGACTTGACCCAGTATTTGAAGCTACAACAATTTTTTGTAGCCAATCAGTGGTGTATTTTAAAAGCAGTACTCAATATTTTGCTTTAAGCCAGCAGAGAGTAAAAATTCCCCAAACCGGTGCTGCTGTTTGATATATAACAAGGTGTTTTTGGCTCAAGGATGTTTTATCTTACTATACCTGAGGTAAAAGGAGGAAATACAACTTTGATTACAAGCCTGAGAACATATGACTCAAGTTGCCATGCACTGACCCATGTTTCCTACCCATTAGAGGGGAACAGCTAGCAGCGGAAAAGGGGGGGGAGACAACACAATTTTTTCGCCTCACATCGACTGGACATTTACCTCTTGTTCCCCGCAGTGGTAATGGATTTTAGGAGGGCGACGGATCATACCTCACATTCTCGAGAGCCGGAGATGGTGTAGGTACATGGTCCTGTCCCATTGACCAGTACGTCCATGGTCTCAGAGTTTGTGGGTTTGTAGTCCACATAATATTCCTGAAGCGGGGAGCTGAGGGTGCGCTCTGTCTCCCGCGCCTTTTTCCGGCGTTTTCTCACCATGGAATGCTGCTGCAGTTGCTTCATGCTGCTGGGATAATGCTTCCAGGAGACGTAGATCACTAGCAAGATCATGGCCACAGATAGGAAGAGGGCGACGCTGCCGGCAATTATCTTGTGGAACGAAACATGCTCGAAGTCCTGCTCAGGGACGGGTGGGGAGGCATCCGTCGGGGAAGGCACAACAGCGTTGTTGCGTGTTATTTTCTCATTCACCCTGAACATGGTGGGCAGGGGGAAACGTCCAGGTTTGGATGGGGAGCTTACGGTGGAGGAGATCGGTTGGTAAGGAGTGGGGGTCATCTTACAGATTCCATGTGTGTCAACAGCCTCGATGACTTTCTCACCCTGAACCTCCTTTGGTCCAGCACAAATCATGGTGGTCTCCTTGTTCCCCTTGAAGTTCCTCAGCCAAGCTACAAGGGGGCATAAGCTGGGGCTGCATTCCCAAATGTTACCAGCAAGACTGATGGTAGTAAGAGAGATCCAAGCTGATATGGCCTCTTGAGACACGTTGCTTAGCTTATTGGAGTCCAGATTAAGAGTCTGCAAGTTAGGGAGACACTGGAAGATGCTTGAATCCAAAACCTGCAGGTCATTTCCAGAAAGATCCAGCTTTTGCAAAGAGGTCCAGGTCCATGTAATTCCCTGGGTTATCGACTTTATCCGATTCCACTGCAGATACAAAGCGCGGAGGTTGTTCAGCCTTGGGAAATGAGAAAAATTGATCTTTGAGAATTGGTTGTGCTCTAAGTGTAACTCCGTCAGTTTGAGAAGACCCGCAAATGCATTACGGGTAAGACTTCGCAGCCGATTGTAGCCCAAATCAAGGAACTCTAGGTTTCGACAATCCTGGAACACTCGCATGGGAACCGTCTTGAGGGAATTCGATCTGATGTGGAGACTCAACAGTTTGCGCAAGCCCTGGAACTGATTCGGCTGCAGGACTTGAAGCTTGTTGTAGGACAGGTCCAGATTGCGTAGGTTGGGGATCGAATGGAACGTGCTGTTTTCCAAATGTGTGATCTTGTTGGAGCTGAGGATCACCTCCTTTAGTCTTCGAACACCCTGAAAGGCTTGTTTGTCCACTGCATTGATGTAGTTGTGGTCCAGGTACAGCCAGACTAACTGGCTGAGGCTGGCAAACTGACCAGCCCTGAGGTTCACCAAGCTGTTGTACCGCAGAGAGAGGCCCTGGCATCCCACGGAAACATTCTTTGGCACATCACGGAAGGCATTTGACTCACAATACACTATTTTGCCATCGCAGCGGCAGCTTCGGGGACACGGTTTCTCTCGGACTCTGCCTTGGGAAGCCAAGAGCCAGGCCTGCACGAGCAGGGGGATCATCAGCCAACGGGATCTCACCAGGGATCCTGCATTAAACACAAAGAGAAAGAAGGGATAAGCCATGATTCGGTCAATGCTGAATCCTACTCTTTTGCATCAAAAACTGATGATAACTTACTTACAAGGATTAGTACATACTTAATTAGTCCCGCTGCACAGTTTGCACAAAGTAGGTTATCAAATTACATAGCCAATGTTTACTGAATAAAATCTTGAATGTAGGAGGAAAGTAAGAACTTATTTGTGTTGCTTCAAGTCAGAATTTTATTTACCTTCTCTTCATTTCCCATTAATGTGGTTACTATGCAAATTGTTGCTCTAGACCAGTATTTGGCATTCTTAAAGTATGCCGATGTCAATTGATTCTCCTAGTTCATGTACTTTAATTAAAAATGTAAGCAAATATACACCTTTACCTTGAAGCAACCAAAATAACTCAATAGTAAAAACATTCCCCTTAAGGTTTCTTAATAACCATAATTACACACTGGCTCGAATAAACAGTCTATGTGGTAGAGAAACCAGACGGTTGACTTAAAAGAATACGGTTCTTTATGCTCATGGTTCATAGTATGATATCAAAAGATACTATAAAAAAGAACTTAGACATTCTTTGGATAAAGAAGACTACAGTATCAAGCAAGATAAGCTACAGATGAAAAACA
The DNA here is from genome assembly GCF_001515625.1 of Sinocyclocheilus rhinocerous. NCBI lineage: Eukaryota > Metazoa > Chordata > Actinopteri > Cypriniformes > Cyprinidae > Sinocyclocheilus > Sinocyclocheilus rhinocerous. Next base: position 437,872 of record NW_015651514.1, on the reverse strand, counting down.
GAGACACAAGTATCACAACAATACAGAAGAGAGAGAGAGGAAGATAATTGAGTGATGCCCAGATGTCCTTGTGATTCTAAACAAAAAAGAGTAAATCAAATATATGTTGCTACACAATACAAATTCTGATTAATTGTGCTTGATTGTGCAGTACAAAAATTTGCGGTGGGGTCCCCCTTGGCAGAAATCACATTCGGGCCCCTTCTCCCTCATCAGACCCTTGGAATCGTCCTAATCCCCCCCCCACCCCTTTTCATGAGCGAATCATTCTTTTGAGTCTGATTAATCGATTAATCCACTTCACAACTGAATGATCTGAATAATTCGGGATTCAGATGATTCGTTCACAAATTGGACTGGTTCTCAAGCTCAACTAACTGACTCAATGAGCCGGTCGTAGAGGTTAACAGCTCACTGGAGAAGATGATAATTAGTGAATAATGATGTAAATCTAGGTCTTTTCATTACACAAAGCTATCAAATGACTTCAGAAGACTTGGAATATAGTGCATGAGTCAGACTACTTTTGTGATACGTTTTTATGGTGCTTTTTTGTTCTTTATAAAGCTTGAAAGCTTCAGCCCCATTCACTGTAATTGCATGGAAAACAGCAACCAGCAGAGTTTTTCTCCTTTTGTATTCCCTAGAAGAAATATGGGTTTCATACTGCAAATAAACTACAAAAAGATGACAAAATTACTATTTTAAGAAAAAAAAGCATAATATTTTGAATCAATGAAAACATCGTTGCCAATCAATGAAGGACAGTGAAAATGTCCATTTCCTCTTTGGCTGGCTCAGTGTCTCTTTATGCTTTATTATCGGATTGAGCTTTTTCCTCAGTTTGGGCAAAGATGAGTTTGTTTTTTTGTTTTGTTTTTCGAGCTAAGGGTGTGCCAAAATTGATAACAGTCTTTTGTCTGCTGTTCTTGGAGCAAAAACAGGAAATTATTGGTTTATCTTGAGTGGCCAGCACAAAGGCTTACCATCTGAACCTTTAATCATATTACAACTATCGAGTAAATATAAAAGTAATTGTATAAATGTACAATGGTGAGCAGCAATGCGTTTGAATCATCCAACCCAACCACTGTTTACCAGCCTCCAGATCTAGATCTAATCGAAACATTTTGTGTAGGTCAATCGAATGAAACGGGCTAATCTAATAGTCTTCAAGACAGAGCATAAGCTGGCCGAACAACCTGTTATCTACAGGACAATCGGTTCAGTGTGGCATTGAAAATTGCCTTTGAAATAATGAGAGAAAAACACAGTCCCTAATCTTCCTGTGAAGAGTCTGAAGTAAATGTGTTATAGTGCAAAGTAACAAAAGTTTATAGTTATATAACTTAAGGCCTGTTTCCCAGTGAATGTACTCAAGAGTAAAAGTTTTCCTAGTAAAAGTCCATGTTACCGCTGCTTGTAAATCCAAAGTATGAGAACATAATGCTTCATACAGTACAATATAGCCTGTTTTGAGCACTGAGCCTTATAAAAACTTTACAACTGGACACGATAAGTAGCTTTACCTCTACATGCACTTCTCTAGACCCACTTCACATTGTAAGGCAATGAAGGTTATTTGCTCATATAAAAAAATAAAAAGACATTAGACCAATTACCTTAACTAGATTTGTACATTTTCTAAAGAAACTGAGGTGTTTGACACTGGAAAAACCATAATAAATGCTTATACATTGTAGTCTGTAAATTACAACAAATAAAACAAAATTAAAATAAAACATTTAATAAAAATATGAAATATTATTCCTCTTTACCTGCATGCCATGTGACCATGTGAATAATATGTAATCATGTAATCAATTAAAAAGTAACTGTAATCTGATTAAAAGTATTTTAAAATGCAATATAATCTAATTACAAGCAGTGCTAATTGCGTTACTTACAGTAGTTACTTTTTATGGAAAGTAATCTGTTACGTTACTTTTGCGTTACTTTTTCCTCATCAGGGGCCTCATTTATAACTGTTGCGTACGCACAAAACCTGCCCTGAAAGAGGCGTACGCCACTTCCTACGCAAAAGATGGGATTTATAAAAACAAACTTGATGGGAAAATTTGCGCACTTGCACGCAAACTCTGACCCATGCGTACGCACACTTTTACTACAGTGAGCAAAACAATTAAGTATTTTAAAGTCTGTTTTCATTTTGATATAAACAATTAGATTAAAAATGACACTCATTAATGGAGATGAGCACTGAGATTAGGCTACATAAAGTCATTATGCAGAAGTTAAAGATTATATGAATAGACATATTTGTAGTGGATGCGCTATATTTTTGATGACTTTTCCTGTGGCATGCTATGTTTTAATGACAGGGAGGAGTGCTAGGCGCACAAAAATTCCTCCTTAAACTAAACTGCAGATCTACCCGTATCTGCCTTGTTGTCTCTACATTAAACATCCTTATTTGAATCCTTGTCGTCCTCGTCATCCTGCCTGCCTCCACACACCTTGACCGTGACACTCACGTTATGAGAAAATATTTTTAGTTAGAACAAGGAAATGATGCACACTTCGATATTATGGAAGACACTGCTGGAATCGGTGGATGAACGGTCCATCGGTCGGTTTGAATAGGTGCAATGACAATACTGTACAACTACTGCTGCACAGAGATGTTGATGTATGCAGGCAGACTCCTTCTGTGATAGTCACATATTTGAAGGATAGAATTTAAAGTAAACGGTAAGATTTGCACGTTTCATTTTTTTAAAATTTGGTCAGTGACGCGCCGAGTCAGACAACTGCATTTTCTACTGCAAAATATAAGTTGGCCGAACTAGCCTATATAAATACCCTAAAACATATGTGTACATTATCAGCAAAACGGCATAAATTTGATTTCTTTAAAACAATTAAAATAACCTACTATTTGACCAGTGTAAAAGAATGAATCAACTCTTTTCTAAAAAGTTTCTCTGAGAAGTATTTTATACACTTTTGTTTTTATGGATTTTTTTGATATATTTATTCTAAAACATACTGGATGATTTTTAGCAATGTAAATTGCATGGCAGAAATGGCATTTATAGTCCGTATCTCCTTAATGTCTTGTACCTTTGATGGAGTTAAACATGGTGTCATGTAGGCATGGGCCGGTATGAGATTTTGACGGTATGATAACCTTAAGCAAAAATATCACGGTTTCACAGTATCGCGGTATTGTCGTTACAGCACTAAAATGTGTCATTTTTAAATGACTGGGTAAAAAAAAAAAACTTTTTTTCAGCTGAACACAATATATTTTGTTTTTGAGCAACATACAGAATATTAGGAACAGTAGAATTTGTTTATTTTTTCTTTGATTTGTTTCCTAAAAAGAAGAAGTCCTGCAGCTTTTGATGTGGATGGTTGAT
>NW_015651514.1:411934-432774 GCF_001515625.1 Sinocyclocheilus rhinocerous | reverse complement strand
GCAGTTTGTGCAAGTCCAGAACAGAGACGAGTTGCTTGCAATAAGACAAAAAACGGCCGGTTGCCGATCGCGTAAGTTCCAGGGGAAGCCATCCTACACGCACGTGACTGACCGCTCGCTCGCACCAACAGGAGGAGGAGGGTCGTGTTACTCTCTACACTGCACTCAACCTGAGGGATTCCTACTCTTTCAGTCTTTGAGGAGACATGAAAAACAAAGCATACCGCAGGAACGGTATAACGGGAAATATTAGTGGTTTTGAAACCGTGAAATTTTCAAATCGCGGTATACCTTGAAACCGGTAATCGGCCCATGCCTAGTGTCATGTGGATGGGAATATGCATGGAAATGATATGCAGTTGAGGTTATGCATAGTAAAACTAGCCGTTGTAAGCTCCATATATGGTGATTTCGGGGAGGAGACGGGGTGGAGATGCACGTACGCACAATCTTTCTCTGACTGGGATTTATAAAAGGATTTTTGCGCAGGTTCTGGCATACGAATGGTTTTATAAATCTGAAAACTTTTGTGCGTACGCAAAATCTAGCTTTCGTGCGTACGTACACTTTTAGGATGAATTCTACGTACAGTTTTATAAATGAGGCCCATGGCCTGGGCTTGCTTTGTTTGTTTTTAATTGAATTAAATACATAAAGGACATTTGTGTTATTTGACATATTTAATTATTGCAGGTTTGCATTTCACTGTTGTTGATCATTTTGAGGAATATTCAATCTGTTTCTGTGCAAGTGAGATGAGTAAATGCATGTTCACATTTAGTCTAGAACTACAGTTTACACAGTGCACACACCACCTCAGCACTTTCTCCTGATTTCTCTCAACATGGGGACAGGAGAGCTGCCAGTCATTAAATGTGAAAAAGTAACTGGCGTTGCTTATTTGAAAAAAAGTAAATCAGATTTTTTTCTTGTAAAGTAAAAAGTAATACACTGCTTTACTAGTTACTTGAGAAAAGTAATCTGATTACATAACTTGTGTTACTTGTAATGCATTACCCCCAACACTGATTACAAGTGCTTAATTTTTGGAATCTGATTACGCAATCCAGATTACATGTAATCGGTTACTACCCAGCACTGTGAAAAACTCACCACCAAAATACTGTATGTGGTTTTGACATGTGAAAAATCCCACAGACCACCTAGAACACCCTTTTTAGGCTAATGTAAACCATTCTAGCCCTTAAAATTGTCCACACGTCACTTGGGAAGGCCAGAACAGCCTAATTAGAAAAAGAGAGACGGGTAAATCAATTTAGTCTCTGCAATATTACCAGCTACACAGAACACCTTGGGCAAGATCACACAAAGTTATGCAAAGGTACACAAGGACACAAGGAGCAACTGTACAACCCAATAGGGTTCGCATGCAAATTCTCAAAGTTTTAATTAACTCTCACAGCGTAGCGGCTGGAGTCACCCTCGTGAGTCACACTTTAAGTACAAAAAGAGCCAACCTGAAAACCTCCATTTAATTGGTCTTTCTCCGCATATATGCATGATAACATAAGTGCATCTTGGCCTCCCCCACCTTCCTACATCCAATTTATCACGATAAAGGAACGGCAGCCAAGATGCAGTCAAATAGTGCGTGTAAACCAGCCCTTGATCTTAAAACTCATTCATCATGCCACCAACATTAAAACACGTCCACATCCAGTTCTCAGAACCGCAGTTTCTGCAAAGCCGTTCTTGTGGTAAAAGCAATCTCACCGACTGGATGCTAGATACCCATGGGAAAGAAAAATCTAAATGAGATCCCTTTAATATCGCAATTGTTTTTCCTCCACAGCAAAGGGGTGGAATGGTGAGCAAAGAGAGACTTTTAGTGTCTCTTGCTGAGAAAAAGACCTCAGTAATCTCACGTATGTCTCTTTTATGTCTCAACATCTTAAGATATAAAAGACGTCTGCGATCAAAAGTCAAACACAAGCATTTCCAGTGAAATTCTTCCAAGGTCAAATGATCTGAGCTGCTATCCACATTCATTTTATAGCTCAATGTTCTTATAGTATGACAGCTGTTAACTCATTTGTGTCAGTTTTATCTCTCCCAATCAATTTTAAGAGAAAGCATTGAAAAATTGACACAGATGACTTTTATTTGACTTCTGATGGTAGACTTTTGTTGAGATCTAATCTGAAAGTCTAGAGGTGTTACACTCTGTCATTGATGGTTCCATTAAGAACCTTTAACGTCCATATAACCTTTCCATTGGACATATAAGGTTCTTTCTAGATTAAAAAAAGTTATTTAGATTAATATAATGTTCTTCACACTAAGAAAGCAATGGTTCTTTTGAGTGCTATTCACTGAGAGATTCTTTAGGTAACCCAAAATGGTTCTTCACTCTTAGAAATAAAGGTTCAAAAAGTGGGGTTTTGCAGCAATGCCAAAGAACAACTATTTTTGGCTCCCCAAATAACCTTTGAGTGAACAGTTAAAAGCAACAACCTTCTATTCTTAGTGTTAATCTAAAGAAGCTTTTTCCACTAAAGAACATTTTGTCCAATGGAAATGTTCTATGGATGGTAAAGGGTCTTCATGGAACCATTGATGCCGATAAAGAACCTTTATTTTTAATAGTGCAATCTCTGGAGATCATCATGAGCGTTCATCAAAAGTGTCTTCAGTTGCTTTCCAATTAATGTCATCGCTTTCTAAGTGAAATAAGTGAGATACAACAGCGATCTCATTTTGATTTTCCTTTCTCATATGGCATTACCTAGCATTACACATACAAACATACACTCTTCAAAATAAAGATTCTTTATTGGCATCTATGGTTCCATGAAGAACCTTGAACATCCATGGAATCTTTCCATTCCACAAAAGGTTCTTAAAATATTAAAATGTTCTTCAAACTAACAAAAAACTGCTCCAAAAATGGTTCTTCTAAGGCATCGCTGTGAAAACACCCTTTTGGATCCTTTATTGTTAACGATGTAGGGGAAGAAATGTTCTTTAGATTATTAAAATCTTCTTTACACTAATAAGAAAAATAGTTCTTTAAGAACTGTTTACTGAAACGTTCTTTGTGGAACACAAAATGGTGTTCCAGTAAGGAGTTATGAAAGAGCAATATCTGAACAACACAATTTTCCTCTTGGTAGATGGATTGATTTTTATGTCTTGATTTTGTACTTCCTCGTGCAATTTCTTTCACTGCATAGCACATACAATAAACTGCAAGCATACTTTAAAGCACATACAGCATCACCAGAGCCCTGCGGAAAAGCTCCCTGTAACAGTGGCCAACTTTTCCAACGCTAATCCCATCTGTGATTTGTTTCTGTGTGAGCAGGAAAAGCATAATCCCAAAACAGCAGTGCTAATCTCACACAAAGATAATCTGACACAAAATTGAACAGCTCTGAAGTAATCCCATCACATTCAAAGAGGAGCCCACATGCTACAGTCACAAAAGAGATTTCACATCTACAGTTTTTTCTATATTCCTCATATCAAACTTAATGATATTTCCATTACCCACATTTTAATTTCCCCTGACGGAACAGGTCATGATCGAGAATCTGTCTTCACAGTTTAAGCAATCAAACCCGAGAAACAGATACAGCTACTTCCTGTGTCCATTTCTCACTGGCTGACATGTTTTCTGTCTCTCCCCAGTTATCTGTTTTGACACCCTCTCCACTCTATTACCTGGAAAAGCTCTTAGACGTTTAATAAGGGACACTTGATGTGTCCAGACGTCTTTCGGTGGGCTGCGGTAACGCGAGACAGGTAGCGAGAACGAGAGGAGGGGGATTGAGGAATTAGCTTCGGGTTTTATCCTTTCTGCTGTAATATCGCACTAAGGTACTTAACAGGAATATGACAGTAAGTAGTTGTTCTTCATGCTGTGCTATTATCATATTGCTTTACAGCTTGTTTGAGCGTGCCAGCGTGGGACAATGGTTTCATCGTCACATAGAGTGACAGATATGGCAACATTGCATGCTACTGACATGACATGTTAAATTCTGCTAAATATTATGGCATGCATTTCACTTCCACACAATGCATTTGCAGTGCAGATGACATATAAACAAAAAATAGACCACAATAAATAAATGAAGTGAACAGACTAATGAATGAATGAATGCATGAATGAACAGGTGATTTTCACACTGTCAAGAAATGCATAAACCATATTTCAACCAAAAATCATGAAAAAAAAACATCTTAATAAAAATCTCTCACTGTCAAGAAATGCATAAGCCATATTTCACCAAAAAATCTAGAGGAAAATAAACAATATAGAAACTGTTTAAAAATGTATGAAATGAAATTAAGCATAAAAATAAATTTAATTAATTACTGAATTATTTAATATGTAATCATTATTTATTGAATAAATAAAATAGATTGATTCGTTTTTTCATTGTATTTTTTATTTATTGTGACATTTTTATGCATCATCACTAGCCCACTGTACTAGATAAAATCATCATTACTATAATAATAAAAAGGTATATTATTTAGACAGTAAAGTGCTATTTTAATTGTTGGATGAAATTTAAATTATGCTGATTTTTTAAAAATAAAATCAGGCACACAGGATGATTTTCATTACTGTATTACAGTAATGAGAATGTTTTTATGTATTTTTTTTTTTTTTTTGCACATTACGATAATGAAAATAGGATGGGGGTGCTTAATTGTCATGCAATACATTCTAATGTCCTTAAAATATCTAAAAAATATTTTCTTTATACAATAATTGTTTTTTTGACATATGAACTGGTCTTTTCATTGTAAGGTTCACCTAAACATTTACATCTTTTATTATTTTGTGAAGCTTTATTCTTAACAGCCAGCATTAGAAATGTCACCAGAATGAGTGTGAGCTGAGCGAGTCGAGCGAACAGCACACCTGTGAGGCACAGAAGTGAACATCCACCTACATCATCTGCTCAGTAAACAGCCACAAAGACACTACGACAACCAGCCATTATGATGACAATACTCATATTCTGAACACAAGAGTCACATTTGTTTCATCTATCCACTCTTACACACTTCCAGCACCATTTCATTAAGTCATACTTGAATGAATGACTTTTCCATACATTATACAGGGCGATCACTGGAAAAGGAAAGGGGGCGGGGTGTTATTTATGATCTGATTATGATTATTTATGATGGGGACAACCGTCTGTGCAGAATGATTTTAAAGGCATCTGAGGGACGATATTCCCTCAATCCTCAAATTTCAACAAAAATAAAAGGGACCAACAAAACAAGCAACAGTTAAGAGACTACAACAAGACCTCTGCACTCCAAGCTAAATGAATGACTGCATAAAATCAAACAGTAAATCACAGCTTTCTACTATGACAGTATTATTTGCTCTGAAGCATCAATCAAAATCTGGAGTTTTTTTTCTTCTTCTTCTTGAAGGATGCAAGAACTGACACAGCATTCTTGATGCATAACTGCAGGTTTTACCTGTCCTTCACAAAATGCATAGTTATTTGGGTGCCATATAGTGAAGTATGAAAATGCAGTGCATATGCCTAGAATTCCTCAAATGAAATCTGCAAGGACACATATGAGGCAGCTCAGATTCTCCCCAACAGATGTGAGTTAGACGAATCTACGAGCATAAAATCCAATCAGGACAGCAAAACAGCAGATAGAAAGACAGCCTGTTGATCACACAACACTCGTGCAAAATCTAATATAAGTCAATAAATTCTGTTCAATATGATGTATGCAGGTATGCGTGATGAAAGTTGCACGCTATCAAGCACAGACTCAAAGATGCTTCATTCATGCAACACACTTATAAATCCCACAGCAATGCTATTTTAAGAGACGATTTTAGGGTTTCGATCAACCTCATATCCTAACTGTTTCCAGAGAGCCAACAGACAACACGGATTCATTTCAAATCAACGGAAACATACCCATCTCTGCGTACTACGCATGATTCATTATAGCATTTATTCTGCACTGCTTCTTTTAAACTCATTAATTAATATTATTGCATATGTTCTGACTTAATTACTTGAAGGTATGGTCTATATATACATATAGGCTATATAATTTAATTAAGATTGGTTACAGCGTGGCTTATAGGCCTACGCAAAACGCATTACATGCTTGCATACTTTTTTTTTTTTTGCTGTATATCAAGTGGTTCTCAAATAATATTTGAACACTACATTTTCACAAAAACAAGTAGGCTATGTTAGGTTTCAAATTATAGATACAAATCAAAGTCAACATGAAATCAAACGATCCCTTGCATGTATTTATTTATTTGTTTATTTGTTTGTGTGTGTGTGTTTTGGATGAAGTCTCTTTTGCTCACAAAGGCTGCATTTATCTGATAAAAAATAGAGTAAAAAAAGTCATATTAGATATTATTACAGTTTAAAATACCTGTTTTCCATATAAATCTATTTTAAAATGTAATTTATCCCTGTGATGCAAAGCTGAATTTTCAGCATCATTACTCCAGTCTTCAGTGTCACATGATCCTTAAGAAATCATTCTAATATGCTGATTTGCCGCTCAGTTATATCATTAGAAATAGCTTGCATTAAAAAATATATATATATTAAAATGGAGAAAACTTTTATTTTAGACGAAGTGAACATCCACCTACATCATCTGCTCAGTAAACAGCCACAAAGACACTACGACAACCAGCCATTATGATGACAATACTCATATTCTGAACACAAGAGTCACATTTGTTTCATCTATCCACTCTTACACACTTCCAGCACCATTTCATTAAGTCATACTTGAATGAATGACTTTTCCATACATTATACAGGGCGATCACTGGAAAAGGAAAGGGGGCGGGGTGTTATTTATGATCTGATTATGATTATTTATGATGGGGACAACCGTCTGTGCAGAATGATTTTAAAGGCATCTGAGGGACGATATTCCCTCAATCCTCAAATTTCAACAAAAATAAAAGGGACCAACAAAACAAGCAACAGTTAAGAGACTACAACAAGACCTCTGCACTCCAAGCTAAATGAATGACTGCATAAAATCAAACAGTAAATCACAGCTTTCCGCTATGACAGCATCATTTGCTCTGAAGCATCAATCAAAATCTGGAGTTTTTTTTCTTCTTCTTCTTGAAGGATGCAAGAACTGACACAGCATTCTTGATGCATAACTGCAGGTTTTACCTGTCCTTCACAAAATGCATAGTTATTTGGGTGCCATATAGTGAAGTATGAAAATGCAGTGCATATGCCTAGAATTCCTCAAATGAAATCTGCAAGGACACATATGAGGCAGCTCAGATTCTCCCCAACAGATGTGAGTTAGACGAATCTACGAGCATAAAATCCAATCAGGACAGCAAAACAGCAGATAGAAAGACAGCCTGTTGATCACACAACACTCGTGCAAAATCTAATATAAGTCAATAAATTCTGTTCAATATGATGTATGCAGGTATGCGTGATGAAAGTTGCACGCTATCAAGCACAGACTCAAAGATGCTTCATTCATGCAACACACTTATAAATCCCACAGCAATGCTATTTTAAGAGACGATTTTAGGGTTTCGATCAACCTCATATCCTAACTGTTTCCAGAGAGCCAACAGACAACACGGATTCATTTCAAATCAACGGAAACATACCCATCTCTGCGTAAATGTCGCGTTTCCAGCAGGTTTTACAGCCTTTCGATGTGCGGTTCCAGATTCCGCATGGCACCGTCTTCAAACACACTCAGAAAAGAGCACCTGCCCAAAGATGCGGTGCCCGAGATGTTGGCGAGGTTCGGAAAACTCCGGCAACGGCAGCGTTATTTCAATCCCCCGCAGCTGCGCCGCTGCGCAACATGTCCAAGTGAACAACGGAAAAATCCTAAACGCTCTTTCCAGCGTAAAATACAAACATTAAGGGTTTACTTAACGAGAAGGTCCTTAAAAGAACATTTCCAGTGAGTACGCGTGTGTGTGTGTGTGTGTGTGTGTGTGTGTGTTTCATGATTATTAAAACCCTCCTCTCATAAAATATAAAGTCAAATTTTCACAATGCAGTCAATTAATGAGAATTTAAAATAAGTTCTGCCCAGAAGAAGAAGAAGAAACATTGTGCAGATGCCACTTGGTTTGATATTTCATTATCCAATGCTATGAAATTCAGACATTTTCAAATGTGTCCAAATATGTTTTGTGGGCACTGTAGGTTTAACCAAACTGCTGAGAACACGAACAAGGATGGACGAAAACTATTGCCAAGCAACACTGACACCTTTATACATTGTGACATCAGCTTGCACAACAGAGCAGGATATCTGGATTCACAAAGACTGTCCAGCTGTAACATAAAAGCTATTTATCTGACAGTCCTTCATTACAAAAACCCTTTTAGAAGCAATGCAAATGCAAGCAAGCTAAACATGGGAAAGCATCTTTAAAGGGTGCAGTGGTTTACATAAGCAGTTCATTTCTGTTTGTAAGCCAATTTAACAAACATCCCACTCCTCTATGAAACAGTTCAAGAGAATATGACCTCCTAATGTCATTGTGCATCAGGGTCAACACCATAATTTCCAAAGTGGCTGTCTGAATCTGCTACGTATGGTCCATCTAATTAGAGATAATGGACACTTGAGCTCATATCTGTAATATGCTGAATTTGGCTCCAGAAAATACAGCTGGGAAGCACCAATCATGCCAAATCCGCCACTCAGCATCAGGCTGGAAGGAGAGGGAATCTGTCCATCGCTATTGAGGATACAGATGATCACGGACAATAAAGCGACAGCAGGTTCAGGCCTCGGGTGGAACAGAGTGTTTGTGTTGTGCGTTCAGCCTCACAAAAGGCCGATCTCTGTTGTGATGATGAGCTCAGGACACACTGCGGTGATGCATGGAAAACAAATGCAAACGAGTGCCAAATCCACATCTTCACGGGTGGTATGCACTATCGTGTTTGAGAAGAACAAGAAGTGACTTTACAGCATTGGGGGATAAATTCGACTAACCTAAAATGCAAATTTGCAGAAAATGTACACACCCTCAGGCCATCTAAAATGTAGACGAGTTTGTTTCTTCATGGGGAACAGATTTGGAGAAATTGAGCATTACGTCACTTGCTCACCAATGGATCCTCTGCAGTCAATGGGTGCCGTCAGAATGAGAGTCCAAACAGCTGATAAAATACCATTACAATGTTTTTAGCTTTCGATCTAAAATGCGAGTCCTCTCTCCATAATATTGCTTTCTCCAGTGAAAAGGTTGTCTTGTCTGAATCAGGAGAGAAATATGAGCAGATTAAGCAGTGTTTACAAGCAACAACAGTCCAAAACAAGTTCTAAACAAATATGTGGGTGGATCTGAATGTGAGAGGACAACAGTCAATGGACTTTTTCACTACAGGAAGTGTTATTATGCATTATGGAATTTTGACTAGAAGTTGTTAAAATGCTTTAATGACTGATTTGTTTCTTACAAGCCATGCAGCTTTTCTTTTCACAAGACATTAACTGATGGACTGGAGTGATATGGATTACTTGTGGATTATTGTGATGTTTTTATCAGCTGCAGAGGATCCATTGGTGAGCAAGTATACATTTCTCGAGAGTCCAAACAGCTGATAAAATACCATTACAATGTTTTTAGCTTTCGATCTAAAATGCGAGTCCTCTCTCCATAATATTGCTTTCTCCAGTGAAAAGGTTGTCTTGTCTGAATCAGGAGAGAAATATGAGCAGATTAAGCAGTGTTTACAAGCAACAACAGTCCAAAACAAGTTCTAAACAAATATGTGGGTGGATCTGAATGTGAGAGGACAACAGTCAATGGACTTTTTCACTACAGGAAGTGTTATTATGCATTATGGAATTTTGACTAGAAGTTGTTAAAATGCTTTAATGACTGATTTGTTTCTTACAAGCCATGCAGCTTTTCTTTTCACAAGACATTAACTGATGGACTGGAGTGATATGGATTACTTGTGGTCTTTTGTGATGTTTTTATCAGCTGCAGAGGATCCATTGGTGAGCAAGTAATGCTACATTTCTCCAAATCTGTTCTGATGAAGAAACTAAATCTTCTTGCATGGCCTGAAGTTGAGCAAATTCTCTCTCTCTCTCTTTTTTTTTTTTGTTCCTTTAATTTTTTTTTTCCTTTAAAAAGTTGTTTTACAGAACAACGCTATGAACCCTAATTGGAGGTTTAGTTCTTACAAGTTTATTTAAATTGTAGAATCCTGTAAGTGAGTGTCTATGAAAGATGAGGATGTTTTGATTTGACTCATACCAACTAGAGTAAAAATCTTGTTAGTTGTAACACTTTATAGTCTAACTGTTAAATCCAAATATAAAGGATATACTGCATGCCTTTTTAAATATTTGTTTTGAATCAACAAGACGGAATACGAAAGTGCAGATTATTCATAGCAAACTTGCCTGAACTGTCATGAATAATGAAGCTGCCGTATTCACAGAGGATGAAGTGAAATCTGGCTGTTTTCCACAGTGATATCTGTATTTCAATGCATATGCCAATGACCTCAATTGCATTCATGCTTCTTCAAGCATTACACAGGCTGATTATTGCATCTGCTTTCATTCAGCTGATAAAATAATCCGTAGGAAAAAGAAAAACGTAGCAAATAAGCCTTCTAGTTCAAACCAGCAAATGTCATAGTTTTGTATTGTGCAGACATTTTATCTGGAAATAATGAAAAAAAATATTGTGTCCAAACTGCACATAAAGAAGTCTTTTTTTCACGGCTGTCTGCAGAACAGAAATGGAAAATTGAAAAGACGCCCACTAACGCTCGCACTATTTTCCCGACAGACAGAATTTTCTTTTTTTTGTTATGGACATCTCTAGTAATTTCAAATCAGATTTATGATTATACCTTTGCACTGACTAATTCAGCTCCGGTATTCAGCCATCAGCCTGACACGTCCATTTTGTGAGCTGCATGAAAAATCCTCCATACAACAGAAAGAAAATGGAATTTGCTCAATGGCATCGCACACTAATTAACCTTATTGTGCTAATAAGGATGTTGCTTGAGCTGCATCACCGGCCACCAAGAAAGCCGTCGCAGGAAAGCTACCAGTCATTAAGAAAGGTGGCGCTCGCCCTATTTTCCTGACAGATTTTTTTTTTTTTTTACGAACATCTCTAGTCATTTCAAATCAGATTTATGATTATACCTTTGCACTGACTAATTCAGCTCCGGTATTCAGCCATCAGCCTGACACGTCCATTTTGTGAGCTGCATGAAAAATCCTCCAAGGTTACAACAGAAAATGGAATTTGCTCAATGGCATCACACACTAATTAACCTTATTGTACTAATAAGGATGTTGCTTGAGCTGCATCACCGGCCACCAAGAAAGCCGTCGCAGGAAAGCTACCAGTCATTAAGAAAGGTGGCAAAAAGGCCAGCGGACGTTTAAGTTATAAAATAGCCACTGGCAGGTTAGGATGGAAAAATGAGTTTAATAGCTAAACTATCTGCCATGTTCTTGCAAAAGCAGAGTAATGAAGGCCAGTCATCCATTTCTTTTCTATTCTCAAATATTAGCATTCTTGGATGAGAAGTTTAATGTGATACTTTAGATAAGAATGAATATAAGCTATTAGAGAGAAATGTAATGCACGGAAGTGAGATAACAACAAACAGCCTTTCCCATATGGCAAAAAAAAATATTTTCTGGCCAAAATCTATTGTAAATATACACTAAATGCATGTTGTCAAAGGCTAAGCTCAATGAAATATACTTTTGAAATTAATATATATAAAAAGATATACAGTATATAGATATATAAAGATAGATAGATAGATAGATAGATAATAAAAAACATTAAAAATAGTATATACTTCAAGTCTTGCAGTAGCCTATACATTTAGACTTGATGTCAAACTATATTTATGATTTTATAATATTTAATTTTTGTTTAACATTGTAAAGTATGATTCTTTTATTCACATATGTTATATGTTCAAATGTGTTATAGACAACAAATAAAGTTTTTCTTTAAACATGACAAATGTAAATTTATCTTCTTGGACTGAAATATATGAAGAGCAAAATATATTTCTAAATCCTTTAAAAATGTCCGAAAGGTCATTTCAAGAGACCGTTTTTTAGTAAATCCAATGCAAACTTCATTCCGGACAAACAAACCTTCGCCATTTCTGTCCAGGTGTGTTATCTGTGTTTGTATATGCCTGACAAGTAAATGCCAAAATATGGTTCTGCTCAGAAAGCACCGGATCCACCGTGGCAGCCATTTAACGCTCCCTCCCCTTCCTACCAGCTGTCAGAAAGACTCCCTCAGTCGTGAAGATACGTTCAGAATAAGCGGAGTGTTTGCGCGAGGTTAAAAAGAGCGCTCGGCTGTCAGAGTGCAGGGCTCCGTGAGGGAGTTCTGGGTGAAATGCTTTGCTCTACTGTATTCCTCTCCATCGGACCCCAAAACGGCTCTTTCTCCTGCTGTCATTCTGCGTCCGTCGGGGGGGGACTGACATCTCACAAACATAAACAAGCAAAGGATGATGCTGATAGTCAACAGGAAGCAGAGAGAAGGAATACAACTACAGCGGAGACGTACTCTACAAGTGTGCCTTTCTTCAACTATATTTACTGTATGCATTTGTAAGACGTGTTCATCTAAAGTGGTTTATACTGCATTCAAGTTTTATTAGTTCATGCATTCCCTAAGAATCAAACCATGACCTGGAGCTACCGGAATGCCTTTTATGTAACATGGAGTGATTTGATATTGATTATATGATATTAATTTGATATGAAGAAATAGGAGGCATGTAAAAAAGCGATAATGAATAAATGAGACTGTGTGAAGGAAAACAAAGGTAAAACCACTTTAGCATAATTTCCAATGCAAGCTGAAAGTTTATACAATTATACAAAAGTGTGAAACTATTTTTAATTGATTGTATTTAGGGTAAAATACTTGGATGATACAATACATAAAATAGTAGCTATGAGACATTTTACATTTTAGAAGAAAATATTTAAAGACAGTAATAGACAAACTAAAATAATATTTACTTTTTTTTAATTTAGGAAAAAATATTACAACTTACAAAATTCGATGATACATAAAAAAATTGATTTTTTTCATGACATTATAGTGGAAAATAGTGAAAAATAGTAGGTTACTAAACAAATTAAAATATTATTTAATAGTTTGTATTTAGGAAAAAATACTAGAACTCATTAAATATAACCATGATACATATAATACTATCTATTAAATTAGCCTGGCAAAACAAAAAATTAAATGAAATTAAAATGAAATTAAATTAAACGAAATTAAATGAAAATAAATAAATAAATAAATTCATTCATTCATTTTATTACATTTTATCCACAACATTTTAGGGCAAATATTGAAAAATACTACTAGCCAAATTTAAATATTATTAAATTGTTTGCATTTAGGATAAAATCCTAGAATAAATGCTATTACAAAATACTATCTATGAAATTAGCCTTACTCAAAAAAAAAAAAAAAAAAAATGTTCATGATTTGTAATGAGTTGTAGTGATTTTAAGAGATGTAATGATTTGCTGTAAATTAATGACATTATGGGAAAAATATTGAACACTGTGACTAGACAACTTAAATAGACTAATGAGTTTGAAAATTGTATTTTAAGTGGGTTCAATTAAAAAACAACAACAACAACTCAGTTTACAAATTTATGTTGTGTAATCACAGCCACTTGACTGCTAATCAATACATTTATCCACTGACCTACAAACTCCAAGACTAGCAGATGACAGATGTAGTGATAAAGCTGTCAAATGAAGAATGCTAGACGTTAAACGTGCTTCTGATACTGTTGTTTAAATGATTTTTCTTGGGCATTTGAAATGAATTTTCAAATTTGATTTGGGAGTGAGCGAATTCTCTAGTACAGACTGAACTGTAAATCAATAAAATGCACCAACTGTTTATCAAAGCAGTAAAATATCACATTCAGTTGTCTGTGCATAACTTAATACTCAAGAGCCAATCCATCACCATTTTACAACAGCAAAATCAGCACATCTGCAAACACCCACCCCACTCCGCAGGACTTTTAAAACAAAGTGACGCCCGTGGTTTCCGGCCTTCTGCTTTGCACAGGAAGCTGTCACCGGCCGAGGCTAATGGAGCGTGAAGACTGAGACGGCTTCACGGCCGTGTGTGGGCTCACATGCTGCGTAGAAACAGAGAGCAAGAGAAACAGGTGCACTGTGGTCATATTCAAATGTGGAGATAATCGTGGAATATGACTGGTGTAAGCAAACGCTGTGAAATGCAGTTTTCTTTAAAGGTGAGATGTGTGTGGTGTGCTTTACAGAGCATCAATTACATTTACAGCAACTCCAGCCCAGAATAAATGAAAACGTACACACTACGAACAAATATATACATGAACAGATATAGTACTGCAGCTGCTGTCTGTCTGCATACTAATCTAAAAAAAAAAAAAACTAAAGAAGAGGAAATCAATCTTCAAACTTTCCATTAAAATCAACTGGAGGATGATTTTGGTTTTTGTTGAAGCACAAGAAAGGCAAATCTGAGATTTTCTACTCACATCTTTCTCTACACACTAGAATTAAACTGCCGAGGTGAAACATCTGAAACATATGCCAATCTATTGAATGCAATGGGGACGGACAGTGCAGGGTTCTTGTCATGCAAACAAAAGCCAAGAAAATGTTTTCAACACATTTTACACATATCAAATGGCCAATCAGAGCCTTCTCTCCAAAGTCTCTTGCTTTTCAGATGCTTCTCCTCCAGTTCCTCATGTGAGCTACACTAACCACATTCATTTTTAAGCTCAGTTTACAAAATATTTTGGTTCTGCTTTTATTACTTTTAAAGGAATAGTTCTCCCAACATTGAAAATGTGCTGAAAAATTACTCATCCTCAGGCCATCCAAAGATGAGTTTGCTTTTTCATCTGAATAGATTTGGAGAAATGTAGCATTGCATCAGTGTCTCAGCAATGGATCCTCTGCAGTGAATGGGTGCCGTCAGAATGAGAGTCCAAACAGCTGATAAAAAGATCACAATAATCCACAAGTAATACACACCCCTCCAGTCCATCAATGAATCTCTTGTTTAAGGTGTTTTAACTTTAAACTGTTGCTTCTGGCCAAAATATGAGTCAATAATCCAAAAGTCCATCCACTGTTGTTCTCTCACATCAACCACATATTTGTTTAGATCTGTTTTGGACTGTTTTTTTTTTTCTTTCTTTCTTTTAAACGGTGCTTAATATGTGCATATTTCTCTCCTGATTCAGACAAGATAACTTTTTCACTGGAGAAGCAATAATATTGGAGAGAAGACACGTATTTTAGTCTGAAAAGCAATAGTTTGAAGCTATTGTTGGATTATTTGGATTGTTGTCTTATTGTTGGATTTGTTTCTTACAAGCATGCAGCTTTTCACTTCATAAGACATTAACTGATGGACTGGAGTCGTGTGGATTACTGTAATGTTTTTATCAGCTGTTTGGACTCTCATTCTGATTGCACCCATTCACTGCAGAGGATCCATTGGTGAGCAAGTGATGGAATGCTACATTTCTCCAAATCTGTTCTCCATGAAGAAACAAACTCTACCTCTTGGCATGAGGGTGAGTACATTTTCAAATGTTCATTTTTGGGTGAACTATTCCTTTACAGGATTTTAAAAGAATCATCTGAGACTTAACATTAAAATTGATACTTAATTAAATTAACTAAATTTTACCCTCTATGTTCGAGCAACCTCTGAGCAATAAAATATGGTGCAGATCAGTTTGGCAATATAAGCCATATATGGACTTTTTTCTCTCATACTTCATATGCCGTTCTGCTCTTGTTCATGCCATAAAATCAATAAATGTGACTGTAACTTTAAAATGCATCACCAGTGTGCCATGAAGATTAAGATTAATGTTAAGCACGCATAAAACACGTGCCCTCATGAACTCACTGGCTTTGTTGATTTTCCGCACAGCCCCTAAACATTGTGGGATATTTAGTGATTTCTGCATCATGTGTCTAATCAAACGACCCATCTAGTCTATTGACCTCTGGAGGGCTGCCATCTGCTCAAGGATAATTAGACCCCTCCAATCTATCGCATCCTCTTAAAGCCCTTCATTCATTTCTCAACTTGAGTCATGACATAACAAATTATTGCATATGAGCTATTATTCAATAAGGGAAAATATGATGATTTGATGTTTAAAGGTTAAACAGAGCAATTAACTAAGCATTTGTAGGAAATCGTGTTTTCATGCTAAAGGATCAATACGATAGAAAAAAATAATCACACACACACACACACACACACACAAACAATTTTGAAAGAGACCATCGTGCACTGCAAAACATTATCTTCTCAGAAAATATATCTGAACATACTGAAGACAAGAATTTGCATAAGAAATACATAGATAAAATTTGCAAATAATACATAGAACATTTAAAAATAAGTATTTTTTTTAACCACTGGATTTAGTTTTGAAAATATGAGGTTATAAAATTTGACTGAGAATCTGCATAAACAATATACAAGAGTATGTGTTGAAGACCTTGCATTATATATATATATATATATATATATATATATATACAAATAATACAAAGAAGAATAGGAATAATACAAATACAAAGAAATACAAAAGAAAAGAAAGAATACAAACAATATGAAAAAGAAGAATACGAAAAGAATACAAAGAATGCAAAGAAAACAAAGAGGAAAAATAATAGGAAGGAAACAACGAAGAATACAAAGAATATGAAAAACAATTATACAAAAACTAAGAATATGAAGAATATGAAAAAGAAGAATACAAAGAAGTAGTTTTATACCCAAAACAAGAACAACAATTTGCCAATGTGGTAAGAAAACAAAACCTAATTCACACGATTTTCTCAGAAGCAAATCTTACACAGTTTTGCTTCTCAAGTGAATGCATTTTGTCTCTCAAGCAAAATGTTATTTTAGGTAAGTTTATATATTTTTACTGGAAAAACAGACTAAATCTGCCTAAAAAAGCACTTTGAATTGCCATGATGCGTGAAATGTGTCCACAAATAAACCTGCCTAATGATTTCTAGTCATTATGAATTGTTTGAGCATTCCAGTACAAGCGCGTCTGAATCATCCTGCAGTAAAGGAATGAAATCATTCCGTCCCTACAGCATCCTCAACTGAGTCAAACCCAAAGAAAAGCGCCACTGTAGCCGCATAATGCTGTGTTTCTCTGCCCTCTGTGATTTCAGTGTTGTTCTAGCATGCGGGAACATCACATCCTTGATTACTGCCAGCCACGTTTCTACGGGGACTATCAATCTCCCTGGCAACAGCACTAATGTGAGTATGTTTCTGTGTTGCTCCTCGAACATTGCTTTAGCCGCACACCTCCTACAGCGGCAACACTCCCCTGGCGTCTCTGGCTTTCCTGTGCGATCCGTAAAACCCAAGAAAAACAATGCATTACAAATAAACAGAATACAAGTGATATAAATAATTCACTGTAAAAATAATACTTTGTTTTGATTGCTTGAAGAGGCGTTTTAAAGCGTAAAAGGTGCTGCTTTCACTTACAAATAATGTTTCTTTACAAATACAAATACAATGCTCATTCTTGGTACTAAAAACATCCATTTCAAACAATTTAGCAACTAAAACGAATGCTTACTGCTCAAGTTGACTATCATTAAGAGCAGCAACAGCTGTAAAATACCAAAGTGCTCGGAAAAAAGTGAGCGATGACTGTTCTGCTATAGTAGGGCTGGGCGATAACTGATATTGTATCAAGGTAAAAATGTATGTCAGTAGCGATAAGCTCTAGACATTTTAATTCGATATGAATTATTCTAACAGCCTATCATATAGCAGAAATAAATGTGACAGGAGCCAGTCAATGCATGTCTCTAACACATCTGCATGTTCTGTGTGTCTCTGTGTGAATGAATGGTGCAGTTTTGTCTCAATAATATGGTTGCCAGGTCTGCAAAAGAAATTCAGCCCAATTTCTAATCAACCCATGCCCAATCGTGGCTTTCGCAGTTTCCCGAAAGCTGGAAAGGCAAGCCCGCAAGGTTAGCAAAAAAGCGCAATGCTCCGGAAGGAGGCCAGAGGGGAAGCGCTTTAACCCGTGGACTAAATAACAACCCGTGGCAAAAGTAGGCCTATTCCGCGGGTAAACCGAGGACTTGGCAACACTGCAACCCAAACACACATGAAGCCTGCAGCATTTTCAGTGTCTGCGTTTCAATATATGAGGACATTAACACATGAACTTCATCTCCAGAGCTGTTCTGAGAGTCACTTCACCAACATTTTACAGGTTCTTTTGAGAAAACTACCATCATATGCAAACTGAAACCAAAGGCACTTCTTCAAAGATCTTCAGGGCAAACCGCCAAAATAAAGGTTTGGTTTAACTTGAAGAAATTATGACAGAAATATATTACTATTGCATACAAAAATGTACTTCTCAAAGTACCGGTAGTAGTAATAATAAAGTTGGGGTACTCGGACTCGGACTCGAGTCTGGTCTCGAGTACAGTTATTTAAAGGACTCGGACTTGTCACGGACTCGGATGCATTTTTACTCGGACTTGACTCGGACTCGAGCCTTTCGGACTCGGAAAATATGTCCAACCGAGTCCAGGGACAGTTGATGGAAATGTCACTGACTCAATGCATTATCACGAAAGGGATATTCAGCATTTGCATATGTTTTAAGTCTTGTCCAGTATTTGAAAGCCGACGGGTTTCTGTGCTCACACATCGAAAGCGCGCTCACAGAATAACGTGCCTCTCAGTCAGCGTGCGAATGCTGAGCTCTCTTTCGCTTAAGTTCTCTTAAGTTCTGTTATTGCTACACACTTACACGAACAATTATGTCAAAATGCCCGTCTTGGAGACTATTCATGCAAATGCAGTCGGTTTTGTCTTAAGTGAACTTGAACAGTTGGGAGAAACACAGATGTGTCAAAATATTTGATCTATGCGTCAGATCTTAAAGCAACAACGTAAACCTGCAGCCGCCGACTGCGTCATAAATGTTAATCAAAAGAAAAGGAGAAAATCACTCACTGCTCTTGACTGAATCACTTATTAACTTTAATAATAATCATCTATATTTAATGTATACAGTGAAGATTATTTTTGCATCTATTACTTCATGAAATGTCTGTAGTAGGCTATTTCTAGAAGCCTTTAGGCTACTATCTGAAAAAAAAAACTATTTAATTTGTATTTTTGAGTAATATATTTATTTATCATTTAGCTTGTAACTAAAACTTGGAGTGTTTACTTGCCTTCAGTAAGCTTGATTTTATTACATTAGTTTATTATTTTTTGCTTTTGTATTAGTGGCAGTTTCTAGCTTCAAAAAAAAAAAAAAATTTCTAACATCTTTGTGGCAATAGTTTTATGCATCCAAAATCACCTTGGGTGTGCATTATTTTCTAGTAATTCAACGGCCCGTCATCAATTATTCCTTACATAATGTAATTTATTGTAATTAATGTAATTATGAATGCATTCAAAAATAAAACAGGTGTGAGTTGCCTGTGACTTATGGAAAGTATATGTAGGGCTTTTATACACAGTGTGTGTCATTGTGTACAGACTAGGTTTATCCCTCACAGCCTCATTTTCATCTAAGAAAAAATTCAAAATGCCCTGTCTAAGGGGTCCGTGTACTTTGGCGTCCATTCATTTTTCGTTTTTTTTTTTTTTTCCCCAGAAATTAAAATGCAGTTTCTTTTTTATTCAAACACTAGGGGTCCGTGTACTTTGGCGTCCATTCATTTTTCGTTTTTTTTTTACCCAGAAATTAAAATGCAGTTTCTTCTTTAATGGTTCAAACACTGATGAATAGAATAAGCAGACACAAACTAATTTTGATGATTGAAAATTCATATTTCGTTAAAAATCGTAAAAATGATATAAAGCTTGTTTTTTTATTGAGATAAAAGGTGCATTTTCTGCACTTAAGGTCCCATTCAAGAAAGACTCGGACTCGACTTAGGTGGACTCGAACCCAACACTAAGTAATAGTATTCTTTTTAAGGAATATCATATGACCAAGATATTTTAGAGATATCAAGACCTAGATTTTTCATGCATATTTTAAATTATACAGTTCTTTTGTGCAGCATCTTATTTGAGAAAAATAAAAAT
Source organism: Sinocyclocheilus rhinocerous (assembly GCF_001515625.1). Taxonomy (NCBI): domain Eukaryota; kingdom Metazoa; phylum Chordata; class Actinopteri; order Cypriniformes; family Cyprinidae; genus Sinocyclocheilus; species Sinocyclocheilus rhinocerous. Next base: position 412,574 of record NW_015651514.1, on the reverse strand, counting down.
GCAATGTTTTGTTGTAAATTAATTGTTATAGTTTCACTTGATTTGCTTTTGAAAGACTGATTAAATTGTTAAAGTTTTATTCATTCATTTAATTAAAATCATTAAATCAGAAAGCATAGAATTCATAAAAAATAAAATGGATTATTAAAATGGATATTAAAAGGTAGCTACTCTGTTGACTTAAATTGCGAACCAATAAATTATGTTCATTCTCAAGGTCTAACAGACATATGGAGACTGAGAGCATTTCCTTAATCATTAAAAGTAAATTAATATTCTGATAAATATCGATATCACATGTTTCATTAATTCATTTCATTGGATACAATTGTTGATGATAAATTTGTATTAAATCATGAAACACAATCAAGAAAGAGTAGAGTTCTATTTTGAATATTTTCTACTTTTTTTCTAGGTGAGGTGTCCAAGTCACAACATCTAACTACTGGGGTGCCTCAGGGCTCAGTTCTTGGACCACTTCTTTTCTCTGTCTACATGGCATCACTAGGTTCTCTCATTCAGAAACATGGCTTTTCTATCACTGCTATGCTGGTGACACTCAACTCTACCTCTCATTCCATCCTGATGACCCAAGGATAGCTGCTCAGCTTGTCTAACAGACATTTCTTGCTGAATGAAG
>NW_015651514.1:405470-411357 GCF_001515625.1 Sinocyclocheilus rhinocerous | reverse complement strand
CCCTTTACCTAAATTCATTACTTCAGACTTATGTGCCCTCTAGAAGCTTGCGTTCTGCAAGTGAACATCGCTTTATTGTGCCATCCCAAAGAGGCACAAAATCACTTTCACGGACTTTTACATTAAATGTTCCCTCAATGTTCCCAACTCAATCCGCGCAGCTGAGTCCTTAGCCATCTTCAAGAATCGGCTAAAAACACATCTCTTCCCCCGCACTCTCTATTCTAATTATATTCTTTAAAAAAAATTGTCCCTTTTAGACTTGCACTCTATTAATTTACTAACTGCTTGTTTTCTTTAAAAAATAACTAACACTAGCTTCTCTATTCTTTTTGTATTCTATTTGTTTTCTTTTTTATTTATTATACAATTAACAAAACCAAAAAAAAGGCCTCTAACAGTAGCTTGCTCTATTCTTATTCTATTTTATCTGTTTTCTTTTTAGAATAAAAAAAAACCTTGCTACGTGTACTGCGTTAAGCTAACTGAGACTTGTCATAGCACTTGCATATTATTGCTCATTTGTAAGTCGCTTTGGATAAAAGCGTCTGCTAAATGACCAAGTGTACTTTAAAATTTCACGTTTAATTCAATGTGTTAGCAATTTATGAGTTAAAATTGTTTTCTCAGTGTAAATGAATATTGTAATACATCTCATTATTGTAGCATATGGGGAAAATATTGTGATAATATTTTTGGCCATATAGCCCAGCACTACGCTATAGAGTTCATACGCTCAAATATATTGTTTTCCTTTTGGAAACTATCTCCCAATTGGGATTCAGCATGACGGCAGAAAACAAGGAACATGGCGAATGTTCTGCATTTCCTTTCAAACTAAATTCTTTGTAGTCAATAAAGATGGTAAGTATTGTGCTTTTAAGCGGCCCCAGAGTGGGTTTATAACCCAGCTGAGGGGTGACGAGGGACGGTCTTAGCACAAAGAAGTAGTAATATATGTAGATTCGGAGGTAGAGGCCATTCTTCATCGACGTGTGTTCAGATGGGGCACACCTGCTCACATCAACCTAAATTATCGGCTTTGCTCTGCAGACTCATGCTAATTACACCCTGGTGATACATCAATGTGGATTGATTTAGCTTTGCTCCATAGAGCACAAAAAGCCCTTTTAATCATTTCCCCATCTACCCCAAACGGAGGGCTGCAGTCTTCAACAAGGCCACAGGACATCTCTTCCCCCGCACTCTCTATTCTAATTATATTCTTTAAAAAAAATTGTCCCTTTTAGACTTGCACTCTATTAATTTACTAACTGCTTGTTTTCTTTAAAAAATAACTAACACTAGCTTCTCTATTCTTTTTGTATTCTATTTGTTTTCTTTTTTATTTATTATACAATTAACAAAACCAAAAAAAAGGCCTCTAACAGTAGCTTGCTCTATTCTTATTCTATTTTATCTGTTTTCTTTTTAGAATAAAAAAAAACCTTGCTACGTGTACTGCGTTAAGCTAACTGAGACTTGTCATAGCACTTGCATATTATTGAATATATTGTTTTCGTTTTGGAAACTATTTCCCAATTGGGATTCAGCATAACAGTTGAAAACAAGGAACATGGTGAAGTGTTCTGCATTTCCTTTCAAGCTAAAGTCTTTGTGGTCAATTAAGATGGTAACTATGGTGTGTTTACGTGTCCCAAGAGTGGGTTTATAACCCAGCTGAGGGGTGACGAGGGACGGTCTTAGCACAAAGAAGTAGTAATATATGTAGATTCGGAGGTAGAGGCCATTCTTCATCGACGTGTGTTCAGATGGGGCACACCTGCTCACATCAACCTAAATTATCGGCTTTGCTCTGCAGACTCATGCTAATTACACCCTGGTGATACATCAATGTGGATTGATTTAGCTTTGCTCCATAGAGCACAAAAAGCCCTTTTAATCATTTCCCCATCTACCCCAAACGGAGGGCTGCAGTCTTCAACAAGGCCACAGGAATGAGGTACAGCGTCCCAGAGTAATTACATGGAGGCTCCAGGACTGATTAGACGTGTCCCAACAGCACTCACTGTGTTTTCAGTCTCTAGCACTGCCGTCATGGTTAAGGGTTTGTTATGAAAAGCTTTCATGGCCACAGATTTGAAACTGACCTTTAAGAAGAGCGACTCGAACGAGTGTCATTTTTCTTCTGCCTGCGATAAGAAATATTTGGAATTACATAAGCCTATAAGACAGAACACAATTTTGTTATTCAGATAGATTATAGATAGACATTCAGACACTTTATTGAACTGCTAATTTGTCTCTGGCATCTCAAACAAATTTGAGAACAGACAAAGAGACTGCAAATAATTACAAAAGACAAAAAACAATACAAAAAAACTAAATCAAACATCACATTTGATTTATGTTTAATTTAAAAAATAAAATAAAAAACATTACATTTTAACTAATTTTAATGTAATTATTCTAATTAACAAGATTATTATTGTTATTTTACATTTTATAAATTTGAAAAAGCATTAATTGAAGAATACTTTATCAGTTCAAAAGAGCACGAAAGGTTGCCTTAAAACAAGGCTGGTAAAAAAAGCTTCATGCCGCTCATTTTGGCACTTTCTCTTAGTAGATTAAATAATCCTAAAAATAAATCCTCAAATTGAATTTAGGACATTGTGATTTCATGGACTGACTCAACTAAATTTCCAAACGTACTACAGAGAAAAAGAGATGGTTGATCTAAAGTTGCATCACTAACCTTTCTTTGATAAAGTTTTTATCGACGACTTGATCTGGATTGGGGGAAAAAACAAACACAAACAAAACTACACATTACTGTCATGGAAAATCTATGTTTTTTTATACATTCAATAATATTAATATTCTAATATTCAAATACTCATGCACAGTGTCCACAGAAATGAATTGGATAGTTAAGTCAGACTTAAATGTCTGTATTTAATTGTATTGAATAAAATACCAAATACAATTAAAAGAGATTATTAAATATTAAATCAAGTGTCTGTATCTGCACTGAAAAAAATAGTGGAGAAAGAAATCAGAAATTGCTTGATACTTTGTAATTGCAAACTGTAAAATTGAAAAGTAACACATTAACTTTACCATGAAATTTAATAAGTGCAAGTTTTGCACTAATTCTGCTCTGTGAGCTGCAGAACTGCCGAGCACTTCATCTTCCCATTTATCATTAGTGGTGAAGAGTGCTCTCTTCAAAAATAATTAACTCACAGAACTTCTCTAACGGCATTTCACTGAAGTCATCATCATTGCTTTCATGATTTACCTTTCCTTAATAATTACAGTGTTGGAGATAGTAAAATCAGGCCTCATAACTTGTTGTTATGTTCTGCATCATAAAACAAAGTTAATCTTGCCGCACAGGCCCATTATTGGGCATCAAAGCTTGCGGCGAGGCATTGCCGGCTGATAATTGTATTTGTTGCATGGACTCGGTAAAGGCCGCCGAGCTGTAAGGTGCGAGAAACAGATGCCTGCTCCAGTTTGCCGAGATGCAGCGGAATTAGTTTTTTCCCCCGTGGCCATGATTTGTCAGCTTCTGTGAGGTTTTTAAATAAGGAGTGTGAAAGTGAAACATCTTAGTCTGGCGAGTGTGTGGTCATTGGAGTGCAGGGTGGAAAAATGTGCTGCACAAACTCTTTAGAGACCTGTATGCTTTTTCAAGGGCTTCCCTGGAGTTTTTGTTGATTGTACAGCTCTCTACAGCACACAACATCTTTGTGTCCATCCGTTTCACTTGTCACAATAATTTCTGTTATTTCTACTCAATTTTCTGCATCAGTAATTAAATTCAAAGCAGTTGAGAAGGTGCAATAAACTTATTACAGGTTGTTACCACTTCTCACCTATTAATTTGAGTCGGCAATTAAACGTTTAGCGAGCTCAAATTATTTACAGTGTGCCTTAAAGGAATAGTTCACCCATAATGTCAATTTTCTGGAAATGTATTCACCCTCAGGCCATCCAAGATGTAGATTAGTTTGTTTTGTTAATACGAACAGATCTGGAGAAATGGATCCTCTGTGGTGAATGGGTGCCGTCAGAATGAGAGTCCAAACATCTGATCAAAACATCACAATAATCCACACCACTCCAGTCCATCAGTTAATGTCTTGTGAAGTGAAAAACTGCATGTTTCTAATAAACAAATCCATCAAGACATTTTTTTTTTTTCATTTTAAACTCTTGCTTCTGGCTAAAATACCAATAATTTTCAATATTAATGTTTCCACCAGTGAAAATATCCATCCCCTCTTGTTCTCTAACATCAAAATCCATCAACATATTTGTTTAGAACTGAGACATGCTTTGGCTTGTAAACAGTGCTTGATCTGTGCATATGTCTCCTGATTCAGATGATATGGTCTTTAGTTTGATTGGAAGCAAAAGTTAAAAACATCTTAATGATGGATTTGTTTCTTACAAACATGCAGCTTTTCACTTCACAAGATGTTAATTGATGGACTGGAGTGGCACACATTCACTGCAGAGGATCTGTTGGCGAGTAAGTGATGTAATGCTACATTTCTCCAAATCTCTTCTGACAAAAAAACAAACTCATCTACATCTTGGATGGCTTGAGCGTGAGTGCATTTTCAGCAAATTTCATTCCTTTAACAAATGGTTAATGTTGCCGAAATTGCAATCCTTATTTGCAAAGATTGAAAAACTGGTTCAAATTGTATTCCTGCAAACACATTTCTTCCTGAAGCTGTGGCCGGAGTCACCATGGACAGCTGCGGTTTTCTGCAGGGACCTGATTAGGACCAAGTCTCTGCTTCTGTGGCATCATGGGACTGCTGTGAAAATGACTAGTGCAACATTATTTCCCAACTTTTCAGTTCAGTTACAGTTTCCCAGTAAGAAAACAAGCCCATCCGAACCTTTAGACCTTCGTATAAGGCCAGCTAATGGGCTTGCTTCTTAAATGTTTTTTCTTTGTTGTTGTACAGAATGTGCTTTATTTTGAAAGTTGAATGAGACCAACAGAAATTCCAGTGATGCAACTCCCGATCAACATTCTCCTCATCTCTGTTTCTCAGTGTTACATTGGGATCTATCTATCTATCTATCTATCTATCTCTTTTCTGGTACACTTTCTACTCTTGTCACATAGCATTAACAGCAGGGCTGCTCTCCAATTATTAACCTTCATTTGGCCTGTTATTTCCTGCAAGCATCCCATCATGCCTTCCTGCAGAGAGCCAAGGGAACCTGCTGTTGGGTGAAAGTGTGTGACCATCATCTGTCACACAATATTTTTAACAGCAAGCTCTGACCCATATCATCTCTTTCTTCATATATTACACATTTCAATCTGATACTGCTGATATCTTGACAGTTTTTAGAATTAATTTCAGTTTTTTTCAGTAGATGAAATGTGAAATATCATTTGGCTTCAATATGTCAAATCTCATAATAGGTGAGATGTCAGAATAACTGTGCCAGATGTAAATTGTGAGTTTGACTGGAAGTGACATCTATTAAACTGGACTGCAAATGTGGCCGGGAACATATTCAAAAGCTGCTGTGGTGCAAACCAGATTTTTATATTTTCTGAGTGGTGTTTGCCAGTACAAAACTCACCACTACTATGATATGTGTTGTGTGTCCAAACATTGCCTCAATCAATAGCATGAGTGGAAGACAGACAAGAATTTGGGAAACCTACTGGAAAAATAACCATTATCTCAGAAATTACATGAAATAACACCTATTTGATTTCTTAAAGGGGTCATAGGATGCCCATTTTCCACAAGTTGATATGATTCTTTAGGGTCTTAATGAAAAGTCTGTAACATAGTTTGGTTAAAATTTCTCAATGGTAGTGTAAAAAACACCTTTTTTACCCTGTCAAAAACAGCTCTTTTCAGATCAAGCCGTTTTT
>NW_015651514.1:404122-404492 GCF_001515625.1 Sinocyclocheilus rhinocerous | reverse complement strand
AAGGCCCGTTCACACCAAGCACGATAACTATAAAGATATAGTTCTAAATATCGTCCTCAATATTAAAGAATAGCAGAGTCCACACCACAACTATAACGATAAAGGCACAGAGAAATGATATCGTTGGAATCAATTCTAGAACGATTTTTTCCAGCTGATGAACGATACAAACATTGACAGCCAATCAGAATCCATCCTGCTATAACGAGTTCGAGAATTTAAAGCGGCAGACGCACATGCGCTTGGAATAAACAGACGATCCGTTTGCTGGTGTGGAAGCTAAAATCGTTATCTTTATAGTTATCTTTATAATTATCGTAAATTACGACTACTATGTTCATTATTGAATTTAGAGAACACCTCAATCGCT
>NW_015651514.1:395878-404061 GCF_001515625.1 Sinocyclocheilus rhinocerous | reverse complement strand
GGCTTGATTTGAGAAAGGGGTAAAGATTTTAGTAGATTAAAATAAAACCACTGGGTGGATCTTCATCATTATAGGGTGGTTGTGTACACACACTGCCAACACACATTTCAGTTCAAACAACTTGTAAAAGTGCATGTAGCATTATATGACCCCTTTAAACAAAACTGCATTACTAAAATTTCTAAATGCACATAAAACATTTAATACCATAAATCTTCATGTGTTTACATGGGGAAAAAGTGTAGGTTTAAAACACTGAATAAAACATGACATTTTCAAGTATTAAAACTTGAAAATGAAATATGTAATATTGAAATATTTTCCTGTAAAATGCACTTTACTGTTTCAAAAAATTGTGTACACATTTCATTAAATTGGTTGATCACTATAATCACAAATATTATTTAACTACAGTTAATAAGCTACAGTTATGTAAAATGTACTAAATTTATAAATAGAGAGTAGATTTATATAGATTACACACTTTACATTTAAATTTAAAATTGTTCCAAGAAATAAGACCAGATTTTTCTTTTCTTTTCCTATTAAAAAATGCAGTACTAAGATCATTTCTAAACGCACATAAAAACATGCCATTAAAATGTATGCATTTTACACTGGAAAAATATGGGCCTATACTTCTTCAAAACATTTCTTCCTTTCTTCTTCTTCAAAAAAAAGATTGTTGGCACAAGTCCTTGTTATGTGTTATGACTTCTATGTGTTATGAAACTATGGTTCCACAAAACAGCTCAAACCCATGTATAAGTAGGTAAAAATCACACGGTTGCATCAGCGAATGCATTTTTATATCACTTTTGCATTTGTTCTATCGGGTATAGGTTTAGGGGTGGGTTTGGTGTGGGGGGTATTTCCAAAATGATTAGCATCACTCCCTGGACATTTTAATTCTGAACCGCCGCAATACTTACGTGAAGCAATGTAATAAAAACGCTGCAATACATGCCTTAATTGTACCAACGTAATAAATATGTGGCCACGGTCACGTATTGAACGCGTGTTTTAGCGCCACTCACTGATCATTTCACTTTGAAACTGCCGCGAACCATGCAGTAAGGTATAATATTGGTGTTGCAGAAAGGTCGCCACGAGCACATATTTCCAATGAGCCTGGGTTGGGAAAAATAGTTTAGGATTTACAATTTTCAATCATGTATTGCTAGTAAATTTCACAAAAAAATTCAAAGAAACAACAACTAACAAATTGAATTAAACATAATAAAAAAAAAATGTTAAGACTGAAGTGTTTTTGGTAACACTTTACAATAAGGTTCCATTAGTTAATGCATACCATGTACTAACTAACATGTACTAACAAAACATTTTTTACAGTTTTTATTTATCCTTGTTAGCGTCTGTTAATAAAAATACAACTGCTCATCGCTAGTTCGTGTTAGCTCAGGTCCATTAAATAATAACAGATACAACTGTTGATTTTATTAATGTATTAATACATGCTAAAATTAACATTTAAGATTGTTAAATGCTTTAGAAATATTTCTTATTGTTAGCTCATGTTAACAAATGGAACCTTAGTGTAAAGTGTTACCATATTTTCTTGTAAAATGTACACCAATAATTGATAGATTATTTATTTAAATATACTAAAGCGCACCTTATAAATTTACAATTGTGTAACTATCAAGAATGTGTTTTTTATGAATGAATGTGTCTGTTACACTGCCTTCCTATAGTTCTGTGAAAGACGTGCCAATTCCTCCAAGCATCACATATCATGCACATGCTTCAAGGTTCAGTTCTTATCACTAATGCATCATCTGTCCTTGAACTGACCCATCCGTTACTGCAGAAAAGTGCTAGCGTTTGGAGAAAGAAGTGACCTCTCTGCTTAGTGGCAAACCCTGGCTCTTCCTCTCCTGACTGCGTCGCAGCGTTAAGCTTGTCATTAATTCTTATTAACTGCCAACTGAAAGGCCCATTAGACATGCAAGGAATTATCATATTCCTGGTGCGTTTGCCTGCTTATCTACAAAATCAAGGAAAGGCTGGGAACACGGATAAATGGTCAACACATTTCCCCATGCAAAGTGTCAAATAACTAATTTGTGACTGTTACTACAGAGAAAGGAAGCGTGCTTTATAATGGCCTCGACATTTCATGCTTCCCTGAAGTTTTTTAAAGCAGTGCAACAGATTCCAAGGAAGAAGCCTCTTTATTCCAACTTACATTTAGATAATAGCCGTTAAAAGCAATTACAGATGTCATGAGTCTTCATTAAAAAGCAATTTGTGTGAATTGCAGCTGTACTTCGCAGGAACAAAGTGCTTGTTTCAGGACGCAGCGAAGCAGATGAACATGCTATCCATCGCATGAGACGAAACCTAGAGATTTATCAGGAGTTGGCAAATTTCACATTCAAGAGTTGAAATTTGAATTGCATTCCACAAGATACTGAATTGAAATTGAATTTGGATGACACACATTAGAAATGTACTGAATTGAGTCAGAGAAGTATCATTAGTTAATAGGCAACAAAATAATTAAATTGTTAATTTTGACTAATTGTATCAATTAAACTGGACTGCAAACAGATGAAAACATTGTGTGTAAACAGAATTGCAAACTAGATTTGTATATTTTCTGAGTGGTGTTTGCCAATACAAACTCCACCATTACTATGCTATGTGTTGTGTGTCCCAACATTGGCTCAATCAATAGCTTGCGTCTGTGCACCAGTGGAAGACAGGGGACTCGACTCAGAAATTATGCACTCTGCCTTTAAAGTTAAAATGTTGCATGAAATAAATCTGTTTTTCTTAGAGGTAAATGCCATACGTAGATCATTTCCTAATGCACATAATATTCACTGCCATTCAATTTCATGCATTTTACACTGAAAGGTGAAGGATTTGCAGGTTTCACTCAGGAATTGCTAATAAATTTCAGGACAAAGGAGACATTTACTGAATTGAGTCAACAAAGAAATGTCATTAGTTATTACCCAACAAAATAATTCAATTCTGACTAATTTTTGCCCATTATTTTCTTTTTTCTTTATCTTATTTGACATGTTTCCCAAAACTATCAAACATATAGCCATCATCAACCCAACAAAAACGTAACTTAATAATCAGTGACATACATATTTAATATGTTGATTATATATTGACATTTGGATTATCGTGGTAAATTAGAGCATTTGTAGACAAATGATCTGCACTTAAAAATAAATAAACAAATACATAAAATAAAATTACTAACTGTTTTAGTTGTTAGTTACTAACTAGTACTTTTCTCTTGCTAGTAGATCAAGTAAGTCACAATCAATTGCAACGAAATGGCAAGTAACACATTAAATTAAACATTTTGAAGTAGAAAGACTGAAAGGGCATTTTCTTGAGAAACATATTCTAATAATCTTAGTTTTATTTGCAACGTCAAAATAAATAAATAAATAAAATAATATGTGAGCATGTTAGAAAATATCTAATGGGAAGGTTTAAATCTTCCAGCGGTGACTAAACATATAATAATAAATGTTTTTTTATTTTTTTGTTAAAAGACGTTAACCAAGAAAATACAATTTCACTCTTTAGACTTCAAAGTTTGATGTTCAGTGCATTACTTGCCATTTCTTTGTAATTAACTGTGAAGCCTACTAGCAATTTCTGAGTGAATATTCTTTCTAAACCAATTATTTTTCAGTGAATCAGTGATAAACTTGTTAAAATGAGGTAACCAACACGTACAGCACTTCCAATGGTAAATTAGAGCATTTGTAGACAAATGATCTGCACTTAAAAATAAATAAACAAATACATAAAATAAAATTACTAACTGTTTTAGTTGTTAGTTACTAACTAGTACTTTTCTCTTGCTAGTAGATCAAGTAAGTCACAATCAATTGCAACGAAATGGCAAGTAACACATTAAATTAAACATTTTGAAGTAGAAAGACTGAAAGGGCATTTTCTTGAGAAACATATTCTAATAATCTTAGTTTTATTTGCAACATCAAAATAAATAAAATAATATGTGAGCATGTTAGAAAATATCTAATGGGAAGGTTTAAATCTTCCAGCGGGGACTAAACCTATAATAATAAATGTTTTTTTTTTTTTTTTGTTAAAAGATGTTAACCAAGAAAATACAATTTGTTAGAAAATATCTAATGGGAAGGTTTAAATCTTCCAGCGGTGACTAAACATATAATAATAAATGTTTTTTTATTTTTTTGTTAAAAGACGTTAACCAAGAAAATACAATTTCACTCTTTAGACTTCAAAGTTTGATGTTCAGTGCATTACTTGCCATTTCTTTGTAATTAACTGTGAAGCCTACTAGCAATTTCTGAGTGAATATTCTTTCTAAACCAATTATTTTTCAGTGAATCAGTGATAAACTTGTTAAAATGAGGTAACCAACACGTACAGCACTTCCAGTATCTCATGACACGCTCCTCCTTTCTGTACCACACACAAACAAATCTTTTTAACTGAGAAAAGTGCTGCTTGCCTGTTATTTTTGGCTTAAGTTTGAGCCTAAAACACGCATCTCTAAAATCACAACAGCAATCACGAGTGCAATTCTGCCCTCAATCAAATTCAGAAGTTGAACTGAAAGTGATTAAATATTAATTAATTTATAATTTATTACTATTATTATTAATATCAATGATTTGTATGCTTCCTCCCACACACCTACATACAATGACACACACACACACACACACACACACACATATGTCTGGTTTGCAGACCGTATATTCTATTGCCTTACACCTAAACCTACCCCTTACAGGAAACTTTGTGCATTTTTAGATTTTCAAAAAACTTCATTCTGTGTGATTTATTAGCTTGTTTACCCGTGGGGACCTCAATTTAGGTCCCCACCGTGACACGAGTCCCCATGAGTCTGTGTGTATTCAGGTTTAAGTCCCCACCAGAATAGAAAAACAGGTACACACATCACACACACACACACTATACCTAGTAGAAAATAGAAAGTTGAGTAGATAGACTCAAAAGTCAGAGACAATTAAATGCCGACCTGATTATTATAAAAGAATATTCACCCAATTTTAAGGTGAAATGAAATCTCAGAAATGATTTGTTTTAGGTCGGTTATTTGACCTCGGCTCTGACAGGCCAGTAATATTTTATTCTGCAGAGGGAATGAAAGCTTCTCAGATGTTAATAAAGTTCTGTGAGTACAAACAGAGTTCATTTGGGGGCCAAATCATCCGCCCTCGCTGCACATTACTACCAGCCCTTTATTCCAAACTCTGCTCATTTCAGAACATTCAGCCTGGATCGGTGGACGTCTTAATTCCAGGCACGAGCTCATAATGGTTTCTGGATGCGGTCCAGTCCCGCTGAGTCCTAACATAAGATGCTAGTGACATGTTTGATTGACACTAGATTTGCATAACTCAAGCACGTCCTTGAAACACAAGCTCACAGCAAACGGAGATGCATGCTTTTCTGAAGAACATGTGAGTGCTGTAAAACTAGCTGTCACAATTCTAGGATGTTCGCTGTGGTTTCGTACTGGTCTCAAGTCTATACTAAACTGAAATCTCTGTGATGTGATCTCTAGATGTGGCTCAGACCCATTCTTTTTTGTTTGTTTGTTTTTTTGCCAATTTTATCTCATACTATCAATCAAAGCCTGGTTAAAGGCAGGGTATGTGATTTTTCAAAAACACTTTAGAAAACTGATTCGGGCCGAATCGCAAAACAAACTTGTAGCCAATCAGCAATAAGGGGCGTGTCTACTCGTCTCGTGATGTGGAGGAGAGAGCTTTCAGTGTATGTGATGGACATTAGCCGAGCCGAGCGACAGAGAGATAGAGATGGCGGATAAAAAACAAAAGAGGAAAACGTCTGCGGAATGATAAGGCAAGAAGTAGGACCCGTGTAAATATCGGATCAGCTTTCCAGCGCTGGAGAGAACTCAAGGAGCGGAGGCCTGTGATCGGACGCCGAGGTTGCTTTGTTTCTTCTCAATAGGTGAGTAACACCGTGTCTACAACAGCTAAAGTCTGCCTACACTGGACGCGATCAAACGCCCGTTGAAAACCATTTGAAATTTGTGTCAGCATGTCATAAATAGAACCCGGCAGCAGTTTTCTGTTGGGGATTTGTTGCGCTGCGCCGCTCACGTCCGTAGACACGGTGTAACATTGGTTTTGCTTTGTTTCACAGAACTAATCGTTGCCTGGGTTGCGTACGTATATGTGGGGCGGAGCTATCAAAATAGGGGCAAGACCCTTTTGGGGTAGGGGCGTGTTTGTTTTGGTGATTTCAAATATCAACATTGGCTACCAGAAATCACTTACTCTGCCTTCAATTCTAATGAAAACAATTTGAAGGAAATCTAAAACCCGCAAATTAGATAATTTTAAAGCAGTGCTATTTTAGTATCATTGATAAACTATTATAGTATTTATTAAGATGTTGAACTAGTGTTTATTTGTATATTTTCATTTAATGTTTTAGTAATTTTTGCATGTCTCTTTGCATTCATTCATTCAAATAGATCTACAGAATTTTTTATTATTAATTTTTGTCTTCAGTTTTAGAATTGTGTACAAGTTAAACTACATGACAATGAGAATTTATTATTATTATTAATTGTTGTTATTATTATTATTATTATTTTACATGTTAAATGTCACATTAATTAAGACAAATCGTTTGATGATCACATCTAACTTTGAATTGGTAAGTTTCATTCACTTCCATTAATCAGCTCTGTAAATTTCAATTTACTAAATGCTAATACTAAAATAATACTAAAATGTTTTGAAGTATTTTAATAAAAAAATATAAATAACATTTAAAAAATGGTCTACAGAGATTTTTTTAAAATTATTATTATTATAATTTTTTTCCTCAGTTGTAGTTTTCAAACTTTAAGTTAAATTAAATGAAAATGAGAATTTTTGCCTTGGCAAATAGCTTAAACCCAAAAGGTTTATTTTATTTTAAACATACAAAAGGCTGTTTTTTTTTATTTATTTATTTGATGGTAATAACAAGTTTCTCAAATGAGTCTGAATTTCTATTTGCACTCAGATTTGCCAAAATATCAATCACAACCATATCTCAATATGAGAATTATATTAAATTTATTAAAATTATATATTAAATCATATTATTGCAGTTCGTTTTCCAAGAAAACACTATTTCAGTTTTTTTACTACAAAATTTAGTTTGTGGTTGTGGACATTTACTACCAACTACTACCAATTTTTTTGGTGTAAGGACATTTAGAAGACTTTTAGTCTCGTGAGCTATGAGAGAGCAACATCTGAGCAATAAAACTCAGTTGAGAAGTGAATCAAATTGAATGTTGGCAAACATTTCCTTGTGTAATCTGCACTGGTGTTCTTCTGCTGTTCTCAAAAGCAAAACAGCATTTCCCAGAGTTTAGATCATTCATATATTTATTCATCTCGATCGGTCTCTTTATTTGTGTGTGTTATGGATATAAATTGAGCTTCCCTGCGTCTGCAGAGAGACAGAGAAGTGAAGGTGCTGTGAGTGGGAGTTATTTGTTCGGGCAAACGCTGTTAGTCAGCCCACACAGCCTGATTAATGCCACTCTTTTCCATTCTGAAGGCTGGAGGGATGCAGCACGGAGGGCATGATTGCAGAGCGTTTGTTACATCCTTGAATGAAGGGGAATCTTCTGTCTGGAGACCAAATAAACGACGAGAAACCCATCCAGCAAACCCAAAGCAAAACTTGACATCGCAAGAACTATAAAAAGAAAGTTAACATTTTCTATGTGAAACATGAGAATCAGTGCAAGTTTGACAGGAATGTCATTGAGCAGGACGATATATTGATTATTCAAGACTGCATGATATCACGAACGACTTTCCTTTTCCGCTGACATCATCAAGCCTACCAGCTCCTCCCGTCCAACTACCTGTCATTTAATCAATTCCTGAAGGACAGTCCAGCATTACCGAATATCCCATTTTACGTGTTAAATGGGTTACATTAAGGAAGAAAGATGGTTTGATCACTTTCAACTTTGAATTGGTAAGATTTATCCATTTCCATAAATCTGGTTAAACTGTTAATTACAATGAATCAATTAAGTTTGATTCAACAACATACTTTGGTAAAAAAAATAAAATAAATAAATATATATATATATATATATATATAAATAAATAATATTACCA
>NW_015651514.1:394509-395868 GCF_001515625.1 Sinocyclocheilus rhinocerous | reverse complement strand
GTACCCACTGTATATATATATATATATATATATATATATATAAATAAATAATATTACCATATTAATATTTATCACCATGGATTTTTTTTATTGGTGCATACAAAATATATATTTGATTATTTGATTGATTGATTGATTGATTGATTTAATAACTAACTTACTGACCCACTAACAAAAATTTACCCAGGATTAGCAAAAATTGGTGATCAAATATGGTTGTTTTGGTGAAAGCAAATCAAAAAGCTCAGATAGATACAATAAATACATTAATAACAAATACAATGCAATAAATGTAATAACATAAATCTAAAAAAAGTATATTGAAGATATTTGAGATATATAGATGTACATATGATCAATCACATTATTGTTGTGCCCTCACTGCATTTGTAAGTTGCTTAGGATAAAAGTGTCTGCTGAGTGAACACTTGTAAATGTAAATATGAGATAAGTAAAAACATTTGTAGATAAAATATCATCAAAAGACTTTCCTTTTTAACGTTTTATATATTTTTAGGTATATTAAAAATACATTTCAAGTATTTGGTGCAGTCATTGGTTTATGAGTTACACTAGAAGAAAGAATAAACATGAAAAATCCCACCCACGACTCGAGTGAAGCCTAGCTCGATCCGGGGAAAAAAAACTCCCTCTTTCCAGATGAGAAGCACATCTGACTCACAAGCAGACATATTTTCAGTCAAGCGATCGCTCATCTTTTGTGGGGCTGTGATGTCAGCGGTGGATTTTTATTTATTTAATTGTTTATTTTCAGCGCCTGCAGAGGTGGGTGGAGGAATTGGCTGTAAAAGCTCAGACACGTACCACGATTCTCACTCCCAGCTTCAGACATCATTGCCTCCGCTCGCTGCCACAAGCAAATAAATAAAATTAATTAAATAAATGAATCATCTAAATCAACTAAATTTATTACATAAATTACATATATGATTGGACTGTAATTTATCATAATAATAATATTAATAATTTATACTATAATAATAATAATAAGAAGAAGAAGAAGAAGAAGAATTTTATACTATATACATATAATTTATATTTTATATTAGATTAATAAATCAGCACAAGCACCAAGACATGGAGAACACTTGTCAGGTCGGGAAGTGTTATCTATTTTTCTCAACATGCCATGCTCAACAGTCCGTCAGACGTGGTCCTGGCACAGACATCCAGCACACGAACCTCACTGCAGGCCTGACTCTGCCTCCAAATTGCCTCCTATGAAAGTTTAATGGTTGTCTGTTACTGCATAGTGAATAATTGAACAAGGGAAAAACCTGATTCTTTCCTGGATAACGAAGCCGACAGTAAACCTTAGTGTGAGGGAAGGGAAAATGG
>NW_015651514.1:392589-394494 GCF_001515625.1 Sinocyclocheilus rhinocerous | reverse complement strand
ACTGTAAAATACTCATATATGTGTGTATTTATCATTAAAAAATAATAATTAAATACTTGTATACTTCAGTTTTGTTATACAATTACAATTATATTATATCATATTATATTATATTATTTCTAAAGCAGATGATTATTCACAGTTTCACATTTAATATATGCAGAATTCAAGATATATTTAGACAATTAATCAATTAAGCATCAACCTAAATACTTTTATTATAATATAATATAATATAATATAATATAATATTTATATGGCAAATTACTAATTACAATTACACATTTAATATGGAAATTAGAAAATATTATTATTATTATTATTATTATAACAAAATAAAAAGCTTTTATATTATATTGTACTGTATTGTATTAATCCTTCTACAGTAGATGAATAATCACAGTTTTCTCCTGAGAAAAGATTCCCATGATTTCAAATCTAAATCTCTCCTCTAGATTCATAAAATATTGACAAACTGTACTTTTGTCAAGACTCGTCAATATACCAGAGTCCGCAAAAGTCAGAGACCTCAATATAAATTCATTTCTCTTGAAAGATCAAGCAATCTGAGCTGCTACCAACACTCATTTTAGAGCTCTTTCCTACGACAACTATTGTTAATTTCTCCCAAGTATGTTTAGGAGAAACATCTGAGAATGACACTTTAATGAAACAGCTCCTCGCGTCTCCTGAGCTCTGGAAAGGTAAATCCCTGAGCAATAAAACCTTCCTGTGGGTCAGACAGGAAACAATGCAGCCACCGGCTTTATAAGACCTTCACGTCAAGCCTGTATTTAGGTTTAATTACAGCTTCCTGTCTTTCTGTCCCATGGGATGTGACTAGCAGCTTAAGGGTTTGATGATAAACTCCAGACAGTTTGCCTTATATACAAACAATACCTTCAAACCATCACCGCCACCTTAGGAATTTCATTAAGAAGGAAATCTTGCGAAGGAAAAAGGCAATATGATGCATTTTCCTTTGATTAATTGTTTCAACAGGCCTGCATTCACCTCTATTTTAATGACCGGAGAAAACAGTGACACGGCATTATAATATTCATGAGATTCCAGGCCTCATTATAGTGACAGCATTTGCATTTTAACTTTGACGTGCATTTTTTGCCTTTTGTGACTAAACAGTAAAGATGCATTAATAACTTCTACAGCTGTTTTCTGAGGAGGCGTACGGCAGCTGTACACAATCCATTTTATTATTATAGGAATGTGCCGTGAGTCAAAATACATTTACGGTCATTTTAATTGTCTCTTACATTTATTGCTTCCTGGATTTTATCCCGCGATAAAAAGCCTCTGATAATGTGCCTCCTCTAGAGTTTTTAGAAAAGATTTTTAATAATCTCTCAAACTCTGCTAAGATTTGGCAAGACACCAAAGTCAAAGATAATCTTAATATTATGAGCTTCAAACATTCTCAACAAATTAGATCAATAAGATCAAACCTAATACTGGCTTGCTGAGACAAAAAAAGAGAGAGAAAGGAAGAAATAATTAATTAATTTATTCAAAAAAAAAAAAAATCCCAGAACATTCTAGCATCTCATCTCAAGTTCAAAGTGAAGCATACCCGTACAAACCACTAAATTGTGTAATATCCTAACATGTCCTAAATCATATAATGTATTTATTTATTTATTTATTTATTTATTTGTTTGTTTGTTTGTGAATCATCAATAATAGCTTCTACGTTTCTTCTAAGATTATTCCCAATACTGGCTTGAAGAGACAAACATTTTCCACCTAGCAGATAATGAAACTGGGTAAAACTAAACTTAAACTTAAAGGGGACATCAGATGCAAAAATAACTTTTACATGGTGTTTGAACATGTGCTGGCAGTATGTGTACACAACCACCCTATAATGATAAAAAATCCACCCAGTGT
>NW_015651514.1:389577-392367 GCF_001515625.1 Sinocyclocheilus rhinocerous | reverse complement strand
AAAATCATAAGCACCATCTCAAATCAAGCTGTTCTCAGATGCTTGGCTGTGTGACGTCACACAGACCCAGGCCACTCCCATGATTGTTGATTGACACTGGCGTTTTACCTTAGACCCGCCCTGAGTTAGTTGTGAACAGTCCGCCATTTTTTCGATGTTGGAGCATTCGACAGCATAGGACATTTAAGTAATTTTTCATAAACATGCCTTAGAAAACACATTACTGGTGTGCATCTTGAGACAAAACAAAGGCACTGATATATTTTAAGATCAGTCAGTGCAAGTTTCTTTCAGTTGACACAGCTCAGACTTACGTTTTAGTCTGGGACTAGGCTTAAGCCTTGTCTGTGAAACGGGGGGTAAAAATACTCCGTCGATTTTGGTCACACAAATAAGTGTTATACATTATTCGAAACTGTTAAGTGTCTACTTTTATTTGTGTACACTCAAAATAACAACAACACTTTGTGCTTTTGTAAAATAAAGAAAACAAAGAGGGTGCGCTCTCTGTCTTCACTGTCTCCGCGAACTGCTTTTAGAAATGCGTCACTAAAGTGAATTGAAACTTTGCGAACATGTAAACGCCCACATCCCCTCCGTAAACAAAGCATAAGGATAGTCAAGTTCATCACGGCTACTGTTCGTTTCTGGAAGACGACGTGCTGAGAGGAATAAACCAGAATTTACCTCAGAAGAACAAGATGCGACACGCGGCTTGATCCAGCGGAGGAGATCATTCTGATGAGTAAGTAATGTTTCTTTTTTGCATTAGTTAACGTGTTATTGTGACATATTGTGACAGTGAATAAAATAGCCTCAACAGCCTACTTACACATAACTACTGAAGAACTTTGCTCTCTCCCACCGGACTCGTGTGTGTATCGGTATAAAGGGGGAAAGCAGGCCGTGGAAATTGTGAGGCAAGGGAAGGGGGACTCAAAGTGTTTCTAAACTTAAAACACTTTCATATTGTTTTACTACTTACGCAATTATTTTAAGTGTATATCCATTATATTATTTACAATACACAGAGTGGTTTGTAATGGGATTTATGCCCCTGGTTGGATGTAATAATGAACTTAGCAGTTGTCATTTATTCCTGACATCTGAGCCGCTGAAGACGTGGTGGATTACGTTTGTTTTCGAAGGGAATGCGCCCTGATCTACATAAATGTGTCTATGTTTGCTTGAATGACTCGTGATCAGCTTCATCTACAGAAGAAGTGAGTATAAGTTTTTTTTTGTGAATCTTTGCAAATCGCCTTTCCTAATAATGTGCAAGTTAACAAGTTCCGCGGCTAAATTCGGCTAAAGTTTACAGTCTCATGAGAACTGCTCGTCACCCCAAGGAAGAGAGGGGCGGAGTGATCAGAGCTCATTAGCATTTAAAGGGACATGCACCGAAAAGGGTGTTTTACACTACCATTGAGAAATTTTAACCAATGTATGTTATAGACTTTTCATTAAGACCCTAAAGAATCATACCAACTTGTGGAAAATGGGCATCTGATATCCCCTTTAAACTAAACAATAATAATAATAATAATAATAATAAAGTAAACTTTTATTCTAATATTTACATTATAACATAATATAATATAATATAATATAATATAACAACCCAACACAATTCTAGAATCATGGCAGTGACTTTGACATTGAAAAGCAGTATGCACATATCCTGGTCTTTTATTCGGCTTTATCCATATGGATATTGTGTCATCGCTGCCTGTCAGGCCGAACGTCATCACAGCTTTGATCTAATTTCTGTTGTCCTGATCGTCCATCTTTGATTTTTCAGCGTGTTCCCTTCTGTTCTCACCTGAAACTTCCTTCACCTTTTCTCTTTCTTTTTTCTTATAGAAGAGATAATAACCATCAGTGAAAGATGCCCTTTTGACCAGCCATATGAGGGCAGAGGCAAAAAGCCGAGTTCTGCACTTTGGGCCATATTTCAAGATATGACATTTATGTTGACATTTTTGTGTTATGAAGGATTAATAAGTGAATCTGCTATCCACTGTTCTCCTCTCACAGAAAGGTTAAAAGATTTTCTTTTCTGCAAAATAGTTCTCATCACGGTGTAACAGCACACTGCCTCTCTCCTCTCATGATATAGAGAGACATCTGATGGCCATCACACTTACGGTATGAATCAAGATATGCTTTCAATTGCAACAGGCTACAGATATCTTAAACACTCAACGCTCTGTAAAACAACACGAGATGTTGAAACCGTAAACAGGTTCAAATATCGTTTTGCAATAAATTGTTGTTCTTGTTGATTCACTGTTGCAGAAACTTTTATTAATGTCACAGACTTGTTCCTTACAGTACTCTGAGATCTGGTCATGGTTTTGTGGATCATGACTCAAAGCAGGTACAAAATAGAAATCTTAAAGGGGTCATATGATGCTGCTTTTTTACGCGTTGCATTGCATCGCGCCGCGTAAACATAAAACCCTGTCTGCATTTGTGATCGGAGAAATGACAAACAACAAGCCCTACTCTACACTGCCCAAAAAACTCGCTTTAAATATAAAAACTCTTTAAATATAAAAAACGTACTTACAGTCGTTGAGTCCGAACAGCCGGCATTGTAGTCTACTCTCCCAGAATCAGTAAACAGTCCTCCATAAAATGTGCTGCACACATCTGAATATTTGGGTTAAACTGTTCTGGAACAGTGTTGTAAATACAACTTAACCACTGATTTCAAGTCGTGTCCATTTTTGGAAGGCCACACAAAGTAGTTTCGTTTTCACAACAAAACACAGCGTCAACCACGGC
>NW_015651514.1:376538-389456 GCF_001515625.1 Sinocyclocheilus rhinocerous | reverse complement strand
GGCGGATTCGACGAAGGAGCGTCCGGCGGGCTTGCAGCAACCACATGTGACGACCCTGGGTTGGACTCCGCTTCGTCAACGGTGAAAGCCAATCTGGAGAGAAAGGAAAAATTGAAATTGCATCATATGACCCCTTTAAAACTGGAATTAAAACTAAAGCCTTTGTACTTTTGGATGTAAAATTTAAAACAATTTTAGATTCTGCACTTTTTTCACAGTCATTAATCAAACTGAATTCCATTGAAGATTTACAAAATATTTCTATTCACTTTAATAAATTACAATTTAGGGCTGCACGATAAATCGCATGTGATTGTCATGCGCATCTTGACAGTAAAGCCGGTTCTGTGATTAGTAGTAAATCTCCATCACGTGCTTTCAGATGGAGCGGCATTTAATATACAGAGCCGTAGTTCCCGGACAAGCTACGCAATATCTTGTTCATAATCGCAGATGAATTGCATTCGATTATGAACGCAATAATGCGTAGCTTGTCCACAAACTACAGTACTGGCTTTACTGATGAGATGCACATGACAATCACATGTGATTTATTGTGCAGCCCTATTACAATTATATTATATACAGTATATATATATATATATCTATATTAATCGATGTTATATAGTGTAATTGACATGCTAGTAGATTTTTTTCAGAATTTGAATTTGCTTTTATTTTTATATTTTCTTTATATATGATTCATTTACTTTTCAGCATCATTACAGGTACCCGAGGATCTGTCATTAGGAAACACTGAATTATTTTGCTGTTACAATAAAATGTCAATACCAATCTACTTCATATTAAAATAGAAAAAGAAGAAAAAAAAATAATAATAATAATAAAATACATCATAAGAATACACAAAGTTCTTTTAAAATCCGTAGTCGTTTAAAAGTCTACACATATATGGAATAGGTGATCTCCTGTATTTTTCTGCTCGGCATCTGGGGATTGTCAGTTTTTCTGAGTTCCTCATCTGGTGTCCAGTCAACTGCTCCCTGAGTGGTGGTAGCCAGTCTCTAAAACTAGACTTGTATAGCTTCCTAGCAAAATCAAGACACAGTTGGACTCGTCTCTCTGCTAGTGGGCACAATCCAAGAAGGGAGAGGGCATTGGAATATCCTTGATATCTTTGTCCCAGTATGATTTTACAGACCCGTTTCTGCACACTTTCCAACCTTTTAATTTGATCAGTAGTCAATGAACTGTGCCAAACTGGAACTGCATAGTCTAACACAGGGAACACACATCTATACCCTGTATAGATGATAACCAATTCTTGATCTCGAACACCAAATGTCTTTAGCTGGCGGAGAGCAAAACGCTTTCTGTTGGCTTTGGACAACATGTGATCCACTTGACCCTCCCATTTTAAATCACTCTTGATGGTAACCCCTAAAACCTTAACAGAGTCACAGATTTTCTAAATGTTTTGATCTACAGAAAGTGATGGCCAAGCTGGTATCTGTTTCATGCAGGTAACATGTAAGACCTTGCATTTTTTTGAGTTGAGTTTCATTTTCTGTTTCTCTACCCAGATGCCAAGATCATTCAACGTCTGCTGGAGAGTACAGGGCTGATGAGAAGTCCACCTCTGGGCCATGGTCATGTCGTCCACATATTTCCAGTGGGCAATTTGATCCTGGAGAGCATTGTTAGTCAGTGCTAGGAAGATTATGGGCCCCAATATGGTTCCCTGAGCAACTCCACATGAGGGATACTCCCAATCAGATAGATATCCCTGATAACGCACTCTTTGACGACGATTAGACATAAAATTACAAATCCATGGAATGAAGATAGGTCTCACTCCAAGATCCAGGAGGCACTTCACTGCTACTGTATGGTCTACAGCATCAAAAGCCTTGGCAAAATCAGTTGTGACTAATGTGCACACTGAACCTGGTTCTTCGCTGGCCTTATACACAAAATCCATCAGGCTAACCAGATTGTGTGTTGTGGAATGGTTCTGTTGACTACCAAACTGCATAGGGTCTAGTTTTGGTGTGATATCATTCATGATCTATTGCTCAACAAATTTCTCACACATTTTTGACAGCTGAGATGTTAATGAAATCGGCCTCAGTTCCTCAATATCTGGGGGGGAGGGAGGATTTTGGTATGGGTACAACAGTAGCCTCTTTCTATTGTGTGGGGACAATGCCTTCCGCAAGGGAGCTATTAATAATGTCACAGATGGGATTGCTGATTTCACATGCAAACTCCTTCAGTATTCTTGGAGGGATCATGTCTGGGCCGGGAGATTTGTGACAGTTTATAGAGGACAATCTTCTATACACTTCCCATTCTGAGATAGTAGGCGAAGGTAGGGATGGGAGGTAAGAAGTTAAATCTGCATACTTAAGGGGCGGGAGAGATTGAGACACCCTGACTAACTTTGTGTTGATCACATTAGCAGTTGTCACAAAATCTTGGGGATTCATTCCCGGAACTTCAATTCGATCCACCTTTTTCGCAGATCCGCACATTGATTTAATTTTGCTGTGCCAAGCCCTTGGACTTCCTTTTATTTTACCTTCCATTCTTGATTTGTAGAAGTATTTTTTATTTCCCTTTGGACTTTGTTTCTGTAGAACTTTGATAGAGCACTTGATTTCCCGGTCTTGAAGGCTTTTTGTCTCAGGCAGATTAAGTGCTTAATATTTGGAGTGATCCATGGTTTATCCGAGGGATACATTTTTACTGTCTTCATGGGAAAATGTCGGTCAATTTCAGGCAAGATAGTATTATAAAAGGCATTAACCTTTTCATTAGTACCTGTTAATTCATTTACGTCCTGCCTTGATTGAGTAGTAATCCATCTACCAAACTCATTCAGACTGGACTCTCTCATAGGTCGTATTACTCGCTTAATGCACTGGGGTGGTCTTACCTATGCTTTTGGCCTCCACAAGACACAATTATGATCTGATGAACTAACGGGGGGGTGGGACTTCAGGTTTGTTGCATACTGTTTTCATATTAGTGATAACAATGGCAAGAATCGCTTCACCTGTTATTCTGGACAACCTGGCAAAGTTTGTTATCCAAGCAGATATCCTGGACTCTGAGAAGATTAAAATCTCCAAGTATGATGAGGCCAATGTCTGGGTACTTACAAGCAGATCAGATGAAGCTATTAAGTGTTCGATGAGTTCGCCCTGATATAATAATTATGGCGGTGAATACACTACACACACAGCAATAGCAGATATATGTTGCGGAAGTCTCGACGGTCTTACCTTCACCCACAGACATTCAAGGTGATCGGGAACACTAATAAAGGTTAAATTATAAGATGGGACACTTTCTTTGATGTACAATGCAACTCTTCCACATCGACATTCCATCAAAATGGCTTACAACTCATCAATCTTGTTGACGAGAGATCTGGGGTTCATCATCAAAAAAGTTGGTAACATAGCATCAGTACTGACCTTATAAGTCGTTCCCAAATTCCTCCAAAGTGGGAGCCAGTAGGAGGATTAAAGGTCCACTTAATTCCCTTCTGAAGCAGGAACGAGTTGATCTGATTCTGATTCCAGTTTTCAATGCATCTTGTAGTTCACGCTGGCCTCCAACAAAATTAGTGCCATTGATTGTCTGAACGCATCTCGACTACTTGTCCTCGACGTGCAATAAAGCGTCTTAATGCATGGATAAATGAGTCTGTATCAAGTGAAGCTGCTATTTCTAGGTGGACAGCCCTTATGGTCAAGCACGTGGAAATTACTCCATAACGTTTTACAACGCTTCTTCCCCGTTTTACTTCAAATGGGCCAAAACAATCCACTCCAACATGTGTGAAAGGTGGTTTGTCAGGTGTAACTCTGTCTTGCGGTAAATCAGCCATCTGCTGATTACCTGCAGTTCCATGCAGGCATCTACATACTACACACTTGGACAAGATTCTTCTTATGGCAGAACTAGCACCAGGAATCCAGTATCTCTGACGCAGTTTGGCCAACATATAATTACGCCCACAACGTCCAATATTGTGATTAATCACCTTCTGTAGAATGATAAATGTATTTGTATGTCTAAACTCACTGGTAGTTTCAATGGTAGTGTAATTTGTAATAACAAGTTACATTTTATTTCCAAAGTACAAAATAGAAAAACAAAACCTTTTTACTAGCATACTTTTGGAATCCTGTACAAAAACACCTTGAAACCAAAACAGTCTTTTTCCTCCAATTTGTCCCTCACAGACGACACACAACACTGAGAAAACTTGCTTGCTTGAGATGTAAATGACATTTTACACAACGTGACCTTTATCAAGACTCAATGCTATCTATTAAAGCCCTCTCCTGCTTGCCAGTGACGGACCTGCCAATGAGGTCAGCCTATTGTTACCCGGCTCACACACCTCTGCACTGTTTTACAAGGTTTTGTTTATCCATCTGGATCCACCCCAACTCAAGCTATAAAACAAAGAGGGCTGCGGGACTGCCTTCCCATTCGGATGATTTAATTTAGCTCTGGTCACCGAAGAATGATTCCACTGTTTGAGATTGACACACGCGCATGAGACGCTTCCCGAAAAAAACCTGATGCTGCATGTTAATAAGATTGGAGACCCTGAATATCTCCATGCTAGATGAAGTGTAAAGAATGAAGGCTCCACTCAATTACCGGCGGCGAGGTGCGACTCTTTTGTGTGCACTTTTAATTTACTGCACCACTTTCTTCCCATTCGGTCCTGTCCTCAAAGTGACGCTGATGAGAGTCAATTGGCTTTGTTTGGGAATAAATCCAGAGGAAGCAGTTCGAACACTCCACTCGCGTCGCAGATAAATGTTTGTCATTGGCGTCCCCCTGTCCGTCTCAAAGAAATCCGATAAGGCTGTGAAGACGCATGATAATTGTGCACTGATGTAACAAATGTGACATTTAACAAACAAACACTGCATAAACAGATCAGCCGGCTGATAGCGGGTAATGGATAGCGCCGAAAGGTTACGGCCCGCTGAATGATCCCAGTATCAAGCGCAGGGGTCAGCGCACGTACACTGCGGCGTATTTGTCGGTGATGAGATGGCGAGATTTGTGTTGGTTTAAACACGATGGCTTATCTGCTCAAACGAAGGATTTGGACGAACGGATCAGCTGGTAAAAGGGTAAATGTTGTTTTATTTAAAGGACGGGATCTTAGCCTTCAGGATATGAGGATCTCCTTAATGGCGCGCGTCAAGAGAGAGAAGGTGGGAAGCTTGTCAGGGACATCTAGTTATACGCAGCTGCCTCATGTGCTTTTGGACACAAATTAAGTAACAATTGCTTCATTCTGGACTAGTTTTCCTGGAAGAAGTGGTAATTGTCTTTGTTCTGGAATATGGTGTTTTTAAATAGCTAACGTCTGACTAACTGCTTACACCGAACTCTAAAAAAAAGTTTGGTAAAAGTAACAGAACCACATCAGCCTGATGAATCCATTGATGGTAAAATGGTTTATGTTATAGTCTAGTTTCTTTTTTTACTTTTTTTTTTTCTTTTTCAAATCTTCAACTGTCAAAGGCAAAGCCAACTCATAATTTTTTTTCTGGAGCTCAGCAATCCAACTACACAGACTTTTAACACATTCTCAACACAAATGAAGTAACTGGTTTTCCTGGATATAATGGTAACACTTTGTTCTGGAATATGGCATTTTTTAAAATAGCTAATGTCTGGCTAACAGCTTATAACACACTCTAAAAAAAAACATGTTTTTTTTTTTTTTTTTCACGTAGTGTTTTTCAAATCTGTAACTCTTAATGCCATCTTAAATGTCTATAAGTTGAAACTTTCCAATTCGAACTGGTTTCCTATGAATTCTCTCTTCCTCTCCACTAAGTAACAGAGATATTGAATTTATGATCTATATTGTTAGATTTATTTATGTATATTTATTGGATTTATGCATAAACATAACCAGTCACAATTAAAAAATAAATAAGTAAATAAAAAATGTGTTTCTACATAAAAATAATCATATTAATAATACTAATATTAATAATCAAAATATACTAATAATAATTAAACTAATTAATAAACTATTATTAAAATGTTATTTACAATACCATTAAGGTCCTATATAGCACGTTCAAAGCATGATTCTTTATGGAACTTTATAAAAAGGAACCTATTAAGCACCAAAAAGGGTTCTGCTATTGTAACAAGTCAATCAAGTCAAGTCACCATTATTAATATAGCGCTTTTTATAATACAGATTGTGTCAAAGCAGCTTTAATGTATTAAACAAGCTGAAGGACCCCAGTTTGGTACAATTTAGAACCAATTTTCTTAAGAATGCATGAACAAAAACAATGAAGACGCTTTCAAACTGTACAAATTCCAGCCAGTGCATTTGTTGTGGATGTCAAAGGCTGAGCTTCCAGTCAAACTTGGCAGTATTTTGACACAAATCCATCTGTCACTTGGTAGAACTAGTCAGCATGACATCGTGCCCTCATCCTTGACAACCGTGAACAAAAATAAGAAATGTAGGAGAAAATATATAACACAAACTGCATTAACTCTGTAAAGCCTGACGTACTGTATGAAATCAGTTAGAAAAATATAGCTATACACATTGCATGTGTTTTGTGTTGAGCATCATATTTAATACAGGCTTTTAATATTATTATATATTGAGAATATAAAGCTAATACTCAAGGAAGAAAAACAATTTTTATTCAGAGGCTCAAACTGAGTCAGTGAGATATTTATAATGGTATAGCAGACTACTTACATAAAATGCATAGAAATATCAGTTGTCACTCTATATATTTCCAAATAATGTCTTAGTAAGATAACATTTAAATGCTTAGTTTTATGATCAAAGCTCTGTAGTTTCAAAACATATAATGCAATGCAGTGATGATGAACAAATAAACATTCCTCAAAGCCTGATGATCATATTTGATACTCGGATTTTAACATGATTTTTCTAATTGATAATCAAGTAAAAATAAGTTATTCAGTTCAGTAAGTGTTCATCTTGAAATATTATTAACAATATAGACGTTTTTCATGTTTACGTATAAAAATAAGTAAAGATTTCACAGTGAAAAGACACGTCAACCACAACTTGAAGGTGGACATTTTAACAAACATACTAAAGGGCTTTTACTTGCTAAAAAAGTCTAAACGATCAATCAGATGACAGAAGGCATGTAGTAGAGATTGTGTACAACAGGTTTACAGCAAAGGTTTATGTTGATAATTTGCATATCAAATGATACAATAGGCTTAGGTTTAAACATGAGATCACAAGCAGCAAGCATAAACATGCTGACCACAATGTGTTTTATGCTGCAAAATATTTGCTGAAATTCAAATTGAGTTAATATTTTTCTAACTTTTGTACTATAAACAGTGATGTTCAATGTAAAAACTGGGTCATGAAGCTAAACCAGCTGAGAACCACGCATATAGATGAGCTGAAAGCTGCATACAAAACGTTAACAAAACTCCTTTTTTTTTTTTTTTAGCTTTAGCGATGTTGTGGAATTACAAAGGATCTATTGGTTCAGCACCAGCGTGAGGAATCAGCACCACGGACAGCAGCCCTGCTCATATTCAGCCTGCCTCGTCTCATGCTGATATACGGCAACTCTTTGCCCTTAAAGGGAAATCTGAGGTCAGCTCTTTTAATTCCTCTAAAATCTTAATCATAAGAACATCTCAGCTAACTCTAAATCAGTAGAAAAGGCCAAACGGAGGTTAATAGGAGACCGAAGAGTCTGTATGCATCCATGAACTATGGCAATCAAACTGCTGCCTTCATAAAATCAAGTCTGAATATAAAAAAAAATTCTAACAACTGCATATTGTTATCTTACAAAACATTGTACTCCATTAAACTGAACAGATCACACTTTCTTTGCACTGTTCATTAGTGCAATTCAGCTAACTCTAAATCAGTAGAAAAGGCCAAACGGAGGTTAATAGGAGACCGAAGAGTCTGTATGCATCCATGAACTATGGCAATCAAACTGCTGCCTTCATAAAATCAAGTCTGAATATAAAAAAAAATTCTAATAACTGCATATTGTTATCTTACAAAACATTGTACTCCATTAAACTGAACAGATCACACTTTCTTTGCACTGTTCATTAGTGCAAATAAAAACATATTTTATACTTTGTGTAAGCATGCTGAAGTGAATCGATAAGGTTGGCTGACTCCAAAAAGTCCTGAGGTTGAATCTTGCACACAAGGTCTAGAGAAGTTTGGAAAATGTAAATGTTTTTTATGCTTGAGAGAATTTAAATTCGGGGCCTTTAAGTGTCCCTGACATCTGTATGCATGCGTTCAGCGGACCGGACGAAATTCACGAGAGGTTGTGCAGACATTGATTCGTTGACCTCGCTTGCTTAGCCAGAATAATGCAAACTTCAATGTTTCTGCTTTATTCTGTTTGCAAACCATTATTTATTTCCTTTGGCAAGTTATTTCCCTGTGAGTGACAATATATCAAGGTTGTGTCTGATTCCTGAGCTGCCACATTTCTCCACTTCATTCTTCTTCAAACCAACTTAATGCATGGCTCCCTTTTCTTTTACTCTTTCTACCCCCTTTTTTTTATTTTCGTTTAGTTTTTTGTATGGTGAAAAAAAAAATGCATAAATGAATGAGAAAGCCAATATATTAAATGTCATGGATGTATATTTACTAAGTAATCCACTATTTTTGTAGAGGGAGTGACAATTTTCACCTGAGATTTGGAGCCACATTACATCGGAGCAAAAATGATTTTAGAAAAATGGCAGCATCATTATTTTATTTTTACAGAGATTGGTAGGTGCCTTTACTATAAATGGATGAAATTCAACAATTTGGACATGGAGCTGCGTTGAGATCCCCATAACTATAGGACTGAACCATATATATCCTTAAAAAAGAAGATTACTAAATAAAAGTTGATTAAAAATGAGGGAAGGAAAAAAAAAAAAAGTGAAAAGTGCTTTCTCCCATTTCTGAATTGGCAAATCATGCAACAAAGATTGCTGAAGTCAACAGATTTTATCAAAAGACCTACCAATCTCTGTGTAAAAACAACATAATGATGCTGCCATCTTTCTGAAGTCATTTTTACCCCCCTATAATTTGTCTCCAAATCTCAGGTGAAAATTGTCATTTTGACCATCCTCTACAAAATAGTAAATTACTCCGTAACTATTCATCCATGACATTCAATATCTTGGATTTCATCGCTATTTATTGACATGGAATGACCCTTACTGTATTTATTTAGTAATCAGCCATGTAATAAGTGAAATAATGTACAGCCAGTTGGCCATCACTGAAAAACATACCCCTACAGTGTGATAAAGTGATCCCCCGTTTCAAGTTTATTTTGCAATAATGGGTGTCTCACTATAAAGTATGCCTTACATAACTGTTACTTATAAGAAAAAAATACAATGCATATCAACACAGCAACAGCACAGATATGATAATCAGACCACACACATGTTAATATTTGCTTGAGCTACTTTTGACCCTTGCTTAAGTCCACACAGAAAGCGTTGAGAGCAGCAGAATGAGTTTCGTTCTCATGCTGTGTGGTAGATTGACCTACTCTTCAATTTGTTTTATCACAGCATATACTGAGACCTTTTTGGCACTGAAGTTCACATAATAGAAGTATAAATTAAATATTATGATGGTCCAGGACCTTTAACTACACCATTAAGAGAGAGAAAAAAAACAAGAACCTCACAGAACCTAACAGGCCTACGGAAGTGTTTTTAACAACAATTTAGATGAAAAAATATATCCTGCCAGGGTGATTTAATGCATATTCATAGGTATACGTAAATTTTTTTGCATGCTCTTTGACACCATAGCTAAATGAGCATTAAACAAACATACACTGTAAATATTTTTAAACTGTACTTTTTACAAATAATATTTCAGTCTTTCTACTTCAAAATGTCATGTTTATTTCAATGTTACTTGCCATTTCTTTGAAATTATTTGTGAAATTTACTAGCAATTTCTGAGTGAAAAATGTCATTTTACAGTGTATACAGGACAGCAATAATAATAATAATAATAATAGGCACCATGAATGATTAATTATATGAATTAGAATTAAAACATTTGTCTCTAAATATACATCAAATATACTAACGTTCTCATGCTGTGTGGTAGATTGACCTACTCTTCAATTTGTTTTATCACAGCATATACTGAGACCTTTTTGGCACTGAAGTTCACATAATAGAAGTATAAATTAAATATTATGATGGTCCAGGACCTTTAACTACACCATTAAGAGAGAGAAAAAAAACAAGAACCTCACAGAACCTAACAGGCCTACGGAAGTGTTTTTAACAACAATTTAGATGAAAAAATATATCCTGCCAGGGTGATTTAATGCATATTCATAGGTATAACTAAAATTTTTTGCATGCTCTTTGACACCATAGCTAAATGAGCATTAAACAAACATACACTGTAAATATTTTTAAACTGTACTTTTTACAAATAATATTTCAGTCTTTCTACTTCAAAATGTCATGTTTAGTTCAATGTTACTTGCCATTTCTTTGAAATTATTTGTGAAATTTACTAGCAATTTCTGAGTGAAAAAAGTCATTTTACAGTGTATACAGGACAGCAATAATAATAATAATAATAATAATAATAATAATAGGCACCATGAATTATTAATTATATGAATTAGAATTAAAACATTTGTCTCTAAATATACATCAAATATACTAAATAATACCTTTAAAAAATGTTGTCTTATTCTTTAAGACTACCCAATTTTGCATTTTATCAGTAATGCTGATTATAAACAAAAGATTAAGCATTAAAGGTGAATATCTGAAACACACACACACACACACACACACACACACTAAAATTACAATATCAACACATTAAAAGCTTCTGAAATGTAAACTTTAGACTAACATTTTTATTTTAGAAGTTGTCACAAAAATGTGACTTTTACCAATGGGTACCTGTGAATATGGATGCAATTATTTGATTGAGTTCACAAAAATGCATGCTTTTACCTACAAATACAACTGAGATCTCGCACATGCAACAAATATGTCATTGTAAAAAATTTCAATATATGGTATAAAATGGTCCGCTGGATTTAGTGTTGGAGTGCTTTCATCAAACTACCATCCTTAACCTTTGCAGTGGCCTTGTAACATGAGGTCTTGTGAGTGTTGCAGGCCTTGAGTCACCTCTCTCTCATAATGTGAAGATGGTCTTCAGGAGATCAATGCTTCCCTTGAACTGCATGAAAGGCTTTAATGGTTTATCAGTGCAAGATAAAGTAATCAATAGTGCTGGAGTCAAATGGAGGCCGTATATTCATTCAGCTGATCACAGGTGATGAGAGGGTCTTGTGCCCGTATAATCACACCTCTCGAGACATTCTCAAAGGACCCCATTAACTTCTCCATGCTCTTTAACATTTTCATAAGCTCAAAAAGTTGCTGACGAAGCTTTGCCATTTAAGGAAACGGCAGCTTTCCCCGTAGCAAAGTCAAACACGCCATCAATTCCCAACTGTTGCATTTGCAGAGCAGACAAAATGTTTGACTTGGCACAAAAGTGGGCGGTCTGAAAAATGATAATGTTTACATATGACTACAATATGCAATAAGTCAATGTATTTACAGAATATTTTCTCCCATGTAAGTTTAAATAATTAAAGATAACTGCAGCCATCCAGTAAACTTTTCACAAAAGTAAGTGGTAAAGTTTTTTGTAAAAAAAAGAAAAGTAGGTATATTAAAAATACAGTCAAACTTTAAAAATATAAAATTACAAACAATAGTTTGATAGTCTTTAAAAGAATAACTAAACAGTATTCACAGGTAAAATTAACTTATTTAAGAAAATGTATATAGAGACAATCCTAACCATGAGTTTTAATCATAATTCATTATGATTTATTATTCATGATGCCACACACACACAAAAATGTAAATATTTATTTAGGAATGTTTTTGCCTGTTTTACATTAAGCAAAAAAAAAAAAAAAAAAGTTCATATATACGCTGCTAACTACAAAATTATAGTTCTAAAAACATAAAAATACCTATATATTTATATATATATATATATTTCAAAAATATTTTAACATGGGAAAATGACTTCATTGAACATTTTTGAGCAATGGTAAATGTAAATACATCTTTGATCAAAAATCAATTAATTGAAACAAATTTAACTGATTCACAGAAATGAATCAACTTTATCACCAATGCCACTGTTATTTAAACATCTCTATTTTAAAGCTCTCATTTTACAATTTACAAGTGGATCTATTAATTAGTCTAGTGATACTTTCGTTCCTATGGAAACTCCAAAATGTGCATTTTCAAACCACAACATAATCAGACAGCGAATCTCATATCAAAAATCCCATATCAAAGGCTTATTATTTGGCAGCTGATATTTTGAGAAAATAATCATACAACAACAGCTGATCATGTTCTTAAATAATTACCGCAAATAAACAAAATAAGTGTGAAATTATTCAAAGATGAGATTCCCGAAGCAATGATGATTTTGCAGCAAGCGTGAAGACAATATCACCCCTAAATAAACGCGAATTCAATATCATACAATATTTATGCAAATGAGTGCATGTGTGAGACCTGCTGAAAGATGATGAGGGTTGGAATCATACAAACGAGGCTTTTGGTGAATGAGAGATAGTTCTTCCCAGAATCACTGAACTGTCTAATTGCATTAGCCCCTTAAATGCTGAAATCTAAACAAGAGCGCTGAATGCTTAATTTGGCAGATAGAACTAGTACAGCACCCATGTTCAAACGAGGGCAGTGAGTCAGCGAACGACACACCAACCTACATCATTAGAGTCAAGCTGCCTCCACAACAACAGATCTGCCACCAGAGAGAGAGAGAGAGAGAGAGAGAGA
>NW_015651514.1:359394-376503 GCF_001515625.1 Sinocyclocheilus rhinocerous | reverse complement strand
TATATATATATATATGTATATATATATATATATATATATATATATATATATATCCACATAAATAAAAAAAAGAAAAACAAAATGACAAAAATAACTACAAATGACCTAACATTGCTAAAATTTTAACTAAAATTCTAATAAACAAAGAAAATATAAAAATAAAAACTGATTCGGAATATAAGTAAAATTGTAATAGTATCTCAATGGGGGCAACTGGAAAAAAAAAAGTTACAGACTCTATATATATATATATGTATATATATATATATATATATATATATATATATATATCCACATAAATAAAAAAAAGAAAAACAAAATGACAAAAATAACTACAAATGACCTAACATTGCTAAAATTTTAACTAAAATTCTAATAAACAAAGAAAATATAAAAAATAAAAACTGATTCGGAATATAAGTAAAATTGTAATAGTATCTCAATGGGGGCAACTGGAAAAAAAAAAGTTACAGACTCAAATTAAAGTATAATATTAAAATATGATATTTAGTATTATTGAATATTTTATACCACATTACTCAACTAATTCTTTTAGTTGTCGATATACATTATGCACGCAATATATGTTCAAACGCAAAAGTGGAATACATTTTTAATATAAAATATTGTATATTTCTAATATTAAATATAAAATTAACATTTTTACTAAATACAGTAGATTAACTATATCAAGAACAGTCAGCAACTAGACCCTTTAATGAAATATGGACTTTATAACTCACAATAAGACTTTAAATCACACAATTGCAACTTTATTTCTCATTATTGTGACTTATAATAACAATTGTATCCTACATAATGTGACTTTATAAGTTTATTTCTCATAATTGTGACAGTATATCTCATAATCACAACTTGATCTTCCATAATGTGACTTTATAACTTACAATATGACTTTAAATCTCACAACTGCAGCATTGTTTCTCATAAATGTGAATTTGCTATGAAAGATTTTGCCATTATATCTCACTAATGCGACAATCTCACACAATGTGACTTCAGAACTTACAATGACTTTATAGCTCCCAGCTGTAACTATTTTGTAACTATACTGCAGTTCTCCTTCCTTCTTTCATATTCCAGTTGCACTCCATCCAATGCCAAGCTCTATAGAATGCTGGAATGTTAAAGATTTACATGCTTGGGTGGAGTTTCAGAAATAAAACTTTAATAGAGTTCTCACTAAGTGTCTCAGCGGCAGTAAAATGCATCCGTCTTGCGGGCTCATAAGGCCTTTTTGTTAACCCACTTACATTAGACAATCTTTTTTGATCCCAACATTTTAGTGAGTTTGTACTTTCGCTGTCCCGGGAGCACAATGAATCACAGCACTTTATGACTTACTGGCCCGGGCTATACATCCAAATAAATTTTCATGGAAGTGCCGAAGAGATCAGTAATGATGTGCAGTGCAAGTCTATCGTGAAGATTTAATCCATCAGTCACAGATCTGGAATATCCTTAAGACTTTACGGGACATAACAAGATCTGTGCATTTTGGCTGCTTTTTTACATCTTAAGTGTTTCAGCTTGAGCGGCTGTAGCAACTCATAATGTAATAACTGCACATAATGTAATAAGTATTACATTATTATTGTAATAAAATGCTCATAATGTAATAATTTTCATAAAATGTAATAAAATCATGAGCTCATAATGTAATAACAATTATTACATTATGAGAAATTTATTACATTATAAACGGACCAAAAATATTGTAATATTGCCATAATCATATAATTATACTTATAATAATAAAGTATAAGCAGCCCAGTATAAGGGACAGTCAAAATATGTGTGCTGTTATTTAGCTTATGTGTATAATGATTAGCGAGTGATTAGCTCCCTAAACTGGGCGAGACATAAACTGCTTTCTGTATGGATTTAAAGGCAGGGTATGTGATTTTTCAAAAACACTTTAGAAAACTGATTCGGGCCGAATAGCAAAACAAACTTGTAGCCAATCAGCAATAAGGGGCGTGTCTACTCGTGATGTGGAGGAGAGAGCTTTCAGTGCATGGGACGGACATTAGCCGAGCCGAGCGACAGAAAGATAGAGATGGCGGATAAAAAACAAAAGAGGAAAACGTCTGCGGAACGATAAGGCAAGAAGTAGGACCCGTGTAAATATCGGATCAGCTTTCCAGCGCTGGAGAGAACTCAAGGAGCGGAGGCCTACGATCGGACGCCGAGGTTGCTTTGTTTCTTCTCAATAGGTGAGTAACACCGTGTCTACAACAACTAAAGTCTGCCTACACTGGACGCGAGAAAGAGGTCAAACGACCGTTGAAAACCATTTGAAATGTATGTCAGCACGTCATAAATAGAACCCGGCAGCAGTTTTCTGTCGGGGATTTGCTGCGCCGCGCCACTCACGTCCGTAGACACGGTGTAACATTGGTTTTGCTTTGTTTCACAGAACTAATCGTTGCCTGGGTTGCGTACGTATATGTGGGGCGGAGCTATCAAAATAGGGGCAAGACCCTTTTGGGGTAGGGGCGTGTTTGTTTTGGTGATTTCAAATATCAACATTGGCTACCAGAAATCACTTACTCTGCCTTTAATATGGAATGTTGCTTAAATACGGAAACAGTTGGCCATGCATAAAATGCACATCCTTGAAAGAGCACAGTTTGCTGACATATTTACTTTAAAATCCGCGTGAACTGGAAGTTGCTGCCGACTGGATTTCAGTATGGTGGCGCATTTCCAACTGAAATGGAATATTGAGTAGAGGGCGGGGTTTTATTTTTGCACTCCTCCTCTCATCTCTCACTCACAGCAGATTAATGGTCGGAGGGGCGTGGTTAAGCATATTCTGCCTAAGCCGTCAAACTGACATCATCGGAGAAGACATGCCATTCCAGAGTGGAAGCAAATGATCAGATTTTAATTAAAGATTACCAAAACAAACTTTTTTTTTTCAGAGGATTAACTTGCACTGATTAATTATTGACCTTAAGACTAGCAATGTGCGCTAAGAAAATAAATATTGTAAATTTTGATTTCATGTGGACTTTTAACATCTCAGGTAATGTCCGTGATGTACAGTGGTTTATATGTAAATATAACAGTGTTATATTTATATATACAGTGGTTACATATAAATCTATTTTAATTGATCAAAACTATTGCTAGGAATAATTCAGTTGTGCCCCTACTAAATTCTATGTCCTTGAATTGAAGGCATTTTTTTATGAACAAATTTGGAAAAAACAAATACAAGTTTCCAGAGTCTAATGTAGTCTGGTCTGGTAGTCTGGTGCAACGGCATCACGGAGCACAAGTTAAATGAACAATTCTTCACTTTAATACAAGTTATAACATGAATGTACATCAGACGATATGTTGAAAAATAAAGTACAACTTACAATCATGCATAATTTCTGTGCCTATAAGCGGTTTTAACGAGGGTAATCATCAGTATAACAGGCTGTGAAGAATGTGTCAGTTACGTGACATTTACCTCAGGAAGATAAAACCGTCTAATCATATCGCCAAAATTATAAATACATTAGGCCTATACATTTGTGTAGAATATATATATATATATATTTTTTATAACAACCATTTAAATGACTATCCCCCAGTTTCACAGACAAGGCTTAAGCCTATAATGCCAGACTAAAATGTAAGTCTGAGCTGTTTCAACTGAAAGAAACTTGCTCTGACTGATCTTAAAACATGTCAGTGCCTTTGTTTTGTCTCAAGATGCACACCAGTAATGCTTTTTCTAAGGTACGTTTATAAAAATTACTTAAATGTGAACCTGGACCACTAAACCAGTCATAAGGGTCACTATTTTGAAATTGAGATTTACACAGCACCTGAAAGGTGAATAAATAAGCTTTCCATTGATGTTTTCTACAAATATACCCCAGCGACTTAAGACTGCTTTTGTGCTCCAGGGTCACAAATGTCCTAATTGAACTATGGCCTAATCCTGGCTAAGTCTAAGCCCTGTCTGTGAAACCAGGCCAATATCTCAAAAATTAAGCATGTCATAATCACAAAATTAGTAAGCTTTTAATAAAAAAATAAAAGTTCACAATGTAGCCTAAGCCTAATTTTATTTTAATAAAACTATGATTATGTTTTGTGCTCAAATTTATTATATTGAAAGATAATTATGATATTGTAAACATATAATAACAATTGTTTTAAATTGTGTGCTGGTATTACCTTATGAACTGTGATTACATTATAAGTTGCCACAGTGTGTTCATAATGTAATAAATTTATCATACAATAACCACATTATGTGAAAAAATGTTATTACATTGAAAAATTATTATTACATTATGAGCTCAAGATTTTATTACGTTTTGAGAAAATTATTACATTATGAACATTTTATTACAATAATGTAATATTTATTACATTATGTGCAGTTATTACATTATGAGTTGCTACAGCGGCTCACACTGCATCTTACAACACACACTTTATATATGCCGTTATCATGAATAATAGAGCAACGCCCACACTGTGTGACAGTGTCAAATGTATAGACAAAACCACAGTATACTGAGTATATAGTGCAGTGTAGTAGACTGTCAGCATAAAATCTGGACCACGTTGGGATTTATTCTGACCAAGAATCGTCTGCTTATACTCGACAATCATTGTGACAAAAGAAATCATGCTAGTTCGTAGTTGGTATCGCATAGTATCACATGTGATGCAATAAACCACTGTGCACCATAAAATAACTGCAGAAAGCATCTTCCTATTTAGTTACAAAATGCAGTGTAGTCCGATTCCTGAACAAATGACTCTTACTGGATGACCCGATTCTTTTCAGTGAATTAAAAACACACAGCATGATCAGTGTAGTCTCAAATGAACAACTTTTATGAACCAGTTCTTCCTTTTGTTATTCCTTTAGTTGTAAGGAATAATATTTGTTAAAAGCAAAAGCCTAAGCAGAATGTACATTTGTATATTTTTTTACACTAAAGTATATCAACAAAGTAATACATGAAGAACAGTCATCAAATAGATACTTTAATATTTTAATAAAATTTTATATTTACATTTTTTACACCAAAATAAATAAATAAATCTTAAGTGGGGAAAAAATTCAAGGGTTATTAAAAATAATTAAAGGATTATTATTTAAAAAACTGGGTATTTTTAAGGAAATAATGAAAAAGAAAGATTCTCTCTTAATTAATTAATAAATTTTATTATTATTATTATCATCATCATCATGATCCCCCAAAAGTTGGTGTTACATTTTCCCCAAATGCAATGATGAAATCCTGTTGGCTACCAGAGAAACCGTTTAACCAACATTCTAGATGCAATAATAATAATAACACAACAATATGCAATAATACGTTTAAAAGCTAGTAAAGTCTGTGTGCAACATAATTATTTATTTGAAAATAAATAAATAAATATATTTAAATATACAAATAAATAAATATGTCTGTTTATTTTTTTTTTTATTTTTTTTTTCCTTCTTTCAAAAAATATGGTGAAATAACGTATGCTGGCTACTAGAGAAACTGAAATTGTTTAACCATCAACCTAGATATAAAGCCTAGATATTAAATGACTGTATCTGAACCAGGGCTACTAGAACTAGTTTTGTGGCCTGGTTTGCAATGCATTTGAAACTTTTATATAAATAAGCAGTAGAGAAGAAGACTGGAGTGTCCCCAGACCCCAGCATCTGCAGAAGTAATGCGCAGCGGTAGGTGGCCAGCAGCACCAGGCTAACGTGACGGACTCCGAGCGGCTGATTAACATGCTCACGCAGCGGGGAGTGAGATTCGAGCCTCAGGCATTGAGCTCCCGTCAGTGGGGGATCCACAGAAGAGGGTCTGTAGATTAAGAACACCCCACCTCCTCGCTTTGAGCCGAATATTGACTGATCTGAACAATACTAGCTCAGGTTTCCGGTTTGGACTCCATGAGCTGTTGCTCAAAACGGCCATGGGAGATTTGCTGATCTATTATGCATGCGCAATCATGAGTCAGTTAGGAGAGCAGAAATGAACGATTAAATATTTCAAGCATTTCATACGGGCATGGGGCGGATATAAACGAATGGCAAAATATGTTGGTAATTATCTCTGGCTTTAGTATTCTAATTAGCACAAAAGCTTGTAAATGCATTCAGGATTTGAGCATAATATCAAATGTTTAATGATTTATTGTATCAGTTTTGTATATGCATGAGGTCATAGTACGACCTTTGCATCTCATCCAGCCACATTTAAAATCAGGAGGTACCCGTGTCATCTAAAAAGTCACGGATTACATCTAATTCCAGATTTTGATTCAAAATCCAAGATTAAAATGCCCAGAGGACACGTAAACCCATTCACAACATGAAAATCTGATCCGCTCTGCGGCTCATTCACCATATGATTTATTTCTAAGAATTAATGCCAAAAATCCACTGGGAAATTATGCCATTAGGGTAGAAGGACATTGTAGCATATATATATATATATATATATATATATACACACACACACACACACACACACACACCTCATAACACAAACTAGATTTTTACATTGTAATACCAAATAAATAAAATAAAGATAAATACAAAAATCTGATCTTTACATTGTAGTGCCAAACAAACAAATAAATAAATAAATACAAATCAGTTGCTGCCTTAAATGTTTTAGTATAAACAAATTGACCAGGGCCGTGCCAGGGGGGTGGCCCGGTGGCTAGAGCCACTGCCCCTCTCAAGCAAGCCAGCAGGTAAATCATCATATAGAATATTTAGAAGAATATTTATTTTAATTCTTGTAATTAAGTATATTTCCCATTATAATCACTTAGTTGATTCTAGTCATCTATAACACACCATATTTATAATATTTTATTAAAACCATATTAATAGTAGGCCTATAAATAGCTAAAATAGGTAAATCTAAATGTTCTAAATGAGTTGTTTATTAGTAAATAAAATAGTCTGATGCTGTATAATATTAAATTAAATGTCTAATACTTATGCTTCCATTGAAGATGAGGCAGAAGAAGCAGGCTCAGAGAGTGAGGGAGAGTCCACTCTATCAAAACATCTACAATAAAGTCTGAAATTATTACAGTGTGCTCTCTTCTCTTTTAATTGTATTTGTAACATTAATTGTAATTGTTTGTATTTGTAACTGGTTAATTTTTATGGACAACCATTAACAAGCACACCCTTGGTGTACCCCTTTTTTGGTTTGGGCCACTGCCCCTCAAAATGTCTGTGCACGGCCCTGAAATAGACTGTACATTTCAACTTAAATTAGATTAAACTGACTTAAGAAGTTGAAAGTTGAAAAAGAGTTGAATCTCATAACTTAAAATAAGTTTGTTAACATTTTTTGATAAGTTAAAGTAATGGGGGAAAAACAACAACACATTGTATTATTATTATTATTATTATTACTACTACTTGTAAAAAAAAAAAAAAAGAAATAAATCCACCCTCCTTCAATTTTAATTGTATTTTTCCCCTATTTGATCATCCAGAAGACAAAAACTTGTAAGGCTGCTCACACAGAAAAGTATGAGCAAATATAATTATATTTTAATAATATTTTATAATAGGTTTCATTTTAAATGTGTAAAATGTAGTTGTAAATATCATTTAAACATAAAATCTGAGCCAATAGTGGAATGTGTATATACTATTTCACTGACACAGCTCTTCATTATAAGGAGGGCCAATATCTTACTGCGAGACGAATTTAAGTAAATTAAAATTTTCATTACTAGGTCAATTCATAATGTCTGTGTAATTTATTGTGCTGTAAATAATGCATTTGTTTGCATTTCTGCATGCATGTGTGTGTGTGTGTGTAGAAAATGAAACTGTAGATTTACAATAATAAAATAAAGCATATTTATGAGGCCTTGGACAATGACCAAATTGAACCTAAAATATAATCATATTTGCTTCCAGTACACCATTATAAATTGAAAAAGAAGAATAAAGTAATACATTTCTTTCATTCACCCTTATGTTCTCACTATCAGACAGCATGAGTTGAATATAAACGCTTTGTGGAATATGAATACAATAATCAGGCATGACTTTGTCAGCACACAATGTTTATTCAGATGCTCAACAGAGATGAAACATGTCAAGGATGTGTCAACCGACTTGACAAAGTGCCTATTATTGAGTGTAAAATTTCAGTTTTCTCTCTCTTTCTATGTAAAGCTGTTAGCTCTGATTGAAGCTTAAAAGCATGTGCCGTGGCAGAATGTTTTCAGCTTTTGAGCTTTGATGAGTCGCATAGACATTTTATACCACAGTAGAATCATTTTCTTACACTGAGCAGGTACATTTGGGGTCAACGTAAAATGACAACACATGCTGAATTTAAGAGAGCTATTGAAAACAGGAATTGACCATGATATTTCTACACCAATGCAGCTTAAGATTGTGCTCCTTTTGTAGAATTTCTCGAGATAAAAATCGTCCCAAATTGGCACCATAATACAATGTGCAGAGGCCACAAAATACATTCGGACACTTACATCACAAATAAAAATGTCTGAAGGTCTGTGCATTATTTGATAACAAATCAGACATGCAGACATGGTTTTATGTTTACGTGGCGCAATGCAACGCAACGCGTAAAAAGACAGTACAAGTCATTATTATCCGTAATTATGTGCCCACTGGATGCAAAAAATGCCTCGTTTATAATGGGTTTTTATGTTTTTGTCTCGTCACTCCGGCCGGACAGGGCATCACAGTATGGTAAGGGGCGTAACATTTCCGTCACACGCTTGAGGTATTCGGCCACAATGTACACAATGCACTGGATAGCTGGCCAATCAGAGCACACCTCGCTTTTCAGAACGATGAGCTTTGTAAAAATCGACGCCTTTCAGAAAAGCGGGGCATAGAGGAGAAACAATAATGTACAGTATGTGGAAAATGTGTTTTTTGAACCTTAAACCGCATAAACACATTTCATTACAACAAATACACAAAATGATTTTTAGCAACATCATATGACCCTGTTAAACAAAGATCAAGTTTTACAAGAAAATACGTTTTCAATTTTTCTTCTACTCTTCAAAACTTCACATTTAATTACGTTTTACTTGCTGTTTCTTTTATTTTTAACTATTACAATTATTTTTAACTAGCGATTTGTGAAAATTGTTTCAAAGTAAATCCTACACCTATTTTTTTTTCGGTGTAGATTTGAAAATCTGTAAATTTCAGTTTATGATCACTGATTTACTATTATAGTTTTTAGTTGGTATTTTGAATCAGTTTTTATTTTTTATATATTTTTTTCTGTTTTCATTTTAGTTTTACTTAAAATTTTCACAATTTGTGTATTTTTTTGTATTTTTTATAAGTTTTTATAATTGGTTTATTTATTTTGGTTTTAATTGTAGTTATTTTAGTACATCAAGTTGAACTAAAATTAAATGAGAAATTTAGCTTTCACAACTAGCTAAAATAAATAAATAAATTACATTTCAGTAAACAATTATTTTAAGTAACAGAAATTTAGTTTTTTATGGTTTGAATTTTAGTTTTAACATTGCTACTCACTGTCAATGAATGAATGAATACATACATATATAACATACATACATTTTCAAAAAAAAAATTATAATAACATTCAGAAACTGTATATAGACTCATTTTTACTTCAATTACTGTACTACTTATAGAACTGTCTTTTGTATTACGGGGAAAAAGATTCATCATTTTGCTACCCTAAAGTCATTCACACCACCATGACACAAAACATTATCTCAAGGCATTTGCTCAACACTGAAAACTGAGTGTTAATGGTTGTGACACACTCAGAATGTGGACACAATGCCTTTGGGGCGAGACTGACTTCTCTGATGACGCCAGCCATGTCCAAGAGACGCGACACATCTCCGGATGTTCAACATCACACAAATTGAAGAGGGCAGCAAGCGTAAAGTATCACAAAGACCCAGTGCAGTCTGGGACACAAGATAAATTAGAACTCTTTTGCTGTCATATTTTAAGAAAAAGTTAAGCTTCTCCGAAAACACGTTGACAGACGTTCAGTGCAAAGTTCAGAGTACAAAGGCACTTAAAGGTGAATTCTGTCATTTTTCCTCTCAATAAAACGTTTAATGAGCCATATAAGTAGCCTAAAAATGTGCTCACCCTCAGGCCATCCAAAATGTAGATGAGTTTGTTTCTTCATCAGAACAGATTTGGAGAAATGTACCCTTACATCACTTGCTCACCAATGGATCCTGGGAGGGTGCCGTCTGAATCGGGAGAGAAATATGCACAAATCAAGCATAGTTTACACACAAAAACAGTTCAAAACAAATACGTTGGTGGATTTTGATGTGAGAGGACAACAGGAGATGGACTCTCCTGCTCTCCCCCTTCTCACCATCATGGACAGCACTGTGGCTGCAGTGGAGTCATTCAAGTTCCTAGGAACTACCATGTCTCAGGACCTGAAGTGGGACATTCACATTGACTCCATTGTGAAAAAGGCCCAGCAGAGGTTGTACTTCCTTCGTCAGCTGAAAAAGTTCAACCTGCCAAAGGCACAGATGACACAGTTTTACTCAGCTGTTATTGAGTCGGTTCTGTGCTCTT
Organism: Sinocyclocheilus rhinocerous; assembly: GCF_001515625.1. Classification (NCBI taxonomy): domain Eukaryota; kingdom Metazoa; phylum Chordata; class Actinopteri; order Cypriniformes; family Cyprinidae; genus Sinocyclocheilus; species Sinocyclocheilus rhinocerous. Next base: position 365,891 of record NW_015651514.1, on the reverse strand, counting down.
CTATAACTGTCTGGTTTGGGTTAGCCAGCAAATCAGATATAAGAAGACTGCAATGAACTGTTAGGACAGCAGAAAGGATCATTGGTGTGCACCTGCCCAACCTTCAGGACTTGTACAACTCCTGAGGGTGAGTACATTCTCAGCAAATGTTCATTATTGGATGAACTATTACTTTAAGTATTTGCCATCACAGCGACGAGTTACACATGGACAAACACCACTCACATTTTCTAGCCTCAACAGCTGCATTAAACAACATGCCATTATAACAACATCAGGGTATGCAGCAGAGATTATGCAGATGTGCACATTATCATACAAATATAACACAGCAGTGACGTGGCATGACCCTCCACCTTCAGAAGAGCACACAGAGCACTGACTCCCACACACAGGTAGCAAGGGTATTAATAAAGGGGCATGAATATGTTTGAGAGTCATAAATCCAATAGACTGGGAGCTCTCGAGACCTGCGGAGCCTGTAAATCTAATGATAGATGCATGGAGAGAGTTTTCACTCCCTTCAGCCCCTGAGTCAGCAGCTGCTCAGCCTCACAAGGCAAATGCGAACGAGAGCGGGACATACATCAAAACTAAGGTCACCCTGTGTGACTGAAGCACTCCATGTCATCTCAAGCGAGACGGCCTTAGACTCGGGAAAGAACCAGTGGGTTCTCGAGAAGCGGATGGCACTGGCAAATCAGCCTGTGAAAAATGCCCCTAGGATTTTAGGACCAAATTTTAGGTGGGGGGAGAAAAGGGCGAGAGTAACAATGTTCAGAACTGTTTACTTAGGGGCCGTTCACATATAGTGTCTTTTGCGCGCTCAAGTTCGTTATATCAAATGTAGACGCGCGGCAGATGCGTTCATAATGGAAGCGACGCGCTAATTTTTTTCCAGGTGCGTCCGCGCCGCATCGAGATAAAAACATTTAGACTTTTCAGAATGCCGCAAGCGCACCGCGGGTCATGTGACAAGAACCAACCAATCAGCTTCATCCTTTCCCGTAACAACATTGAAAGCTCAGCCAAGATGAAGGAACAGCTGATCATAGCTGTACAGGGATAGCTGCTGTAAGCAACGCTAGCCATTCTGAAACTTCCACCACACTTAGGCAATCAGTTAGACACATCCTCTTTCCAAAACCATTAACAACTGAAGTTGAAAATAGTGTTTAACTACAATGATCTGCTTAAACTATCACACACTTTCTTCCCATATGTAGGGACACACAAGTTGATTGACAGGAGAAGCATCAAAGTGTCCTGAATGGCAAAACTAAACCTAAATGGCTTAACTAACCATTTTGTAATGAATGTCAATTCACTTCTACTGAGTACGAATTATCATATGCAGTAAAAGACAATGATCTCCAGCACTGTGACTGATTTCTCTCCTGTATGATCTCACATGAGTCTCTTCAGACTTTGAATTGTCAGCTACATGAATTATGAGCTCCTAGAACCTTTGATTGAAGCTGTGTGTGACTTCCTAATGGAACTCCTTTCCACAAATTAAACAGAAATAAAAACAGTATAAATGAATAAAAAACAAGAGTTTTTATCTTAGTCTTATTAAACGCAAACAATAACTGCAACTATAATTAAACTAGCTACTCCCTCAGTAATCAAAGTGCAAATAGAGACCAAATTTTTCAAGCATGATACAGAGCTAAGAGATACTTACAACCCAAAGATAGGTAGTGGGAGACATTTGCACGCATCAGGGAGCTGCTCTCAAAATGTGGGGAATTGACCCTTTGCAGAGAGTTTGATTGACAGGCGATCTGACCAATCATAAAGCCGAATCTGCCATTTTTGTCTGACAAACAAACCAGACAGGAGAGTAGATTAACGTTGGTGAACTTGAACTTGAAAAACAGTGTATTGACGTCTTTCCGCAGTTGAAAAAAGATGCCTTCTGATGTTCATTCATGTTTGTTTTGCGGTATAACTAGTAAAGAGGAAGAGATGATCGGTTCACACGCTGCTTGAACGGAGACTCTACAGCGATCTGTCACACAAGTTCACACCTACATATAATAAACAGAGTTATGCGTATTTGGCGTGCTGTCCGGGGGGAGGGCTCAGAGCTTGGAATTTTGGCCGGAACCCAGAGTACCCCCAAACTGAACTACACAGTCCAGATAAATGCGTCATCTGCGTCAGAATGTTATGATGGGCCCAGAGTAGACGTCTTACATCAGCGCGTTCTGAACTCGTGGCTACGTGCACATACTGGTAATCTTCATTCTGCATTCACACACAGCATCATTCTGGCAATTTACTGCTAATGTTACAACTTCTCATATCGGTAAATTGCCGGAACAAATTTGCTGGTATTTTTGAAAAGGTCCCGTTCACACATGATCTCTTTACGGCAATTTACTGGTAATTTTCTAGTAAAGTCTGTATGTGTGAAAGTGTTGTCTTTGCTCCACAATGTATTTTTCACTGTGAGAACATGATGTGTGGCGTGAGAACAGCATGGTTTTCCATAATCTCGTCTGCAGTTTTTGTTAAGACTGATGCGGAAATCCACCCACATAACTCCGTTTTAAATCAATATAATAATTTATACTTCTGACTAATCCCTTTTCTTTCAAAAATGGTTAAAAGTCTCAATTGTGAGGTTTATCATTTTACAATGTATTTTGTTTCTGTAAAAACCTGTATCTAAACTGTAAATTAATTCCTATACCATTGGTCTACAACATGAAAGAAAGCCATTATAACGTTGTCCTACATGAAAAATGTAGAAACATTGGACACAACTATGGGACACCATTGTACAGCAGCCAGCATCACAACAAAAAATTATCCTCAAGGTTGATTTAGGTAAATGTGTGCAAATGTATAGGGCCCCATTCCTATATTTTGCCTGGACCCCCAAATTCACTAAATTCTTCCCTGAGTTTAAGTTGAAGTATAAAATTACTAAATAATAATATTTAGTAATAATAATATCAGGACCGCTTCCCACTTATCGACGTGGACACGATTATCGACGAGGACATGAAAGGTTCAGTAGACTTTTTGCTTTAAATGAATGGTTATTGTCATGGTGTAAAGAACAGAAACTGCTCTTTGTTAATAATTGGAATCTTTTCTGGGAGCGTCCTAGGCTTTTTCGCGCTGATGGCCTGCACCCCAGCAGAGTCGGAGCGGAACTCATGTCGGACAACATCTCCAGGACGCTGCGCTCCATATGACTAGTAAGTCAATTCTCAAATAACTGCCATAATGACCGCTTAAATGATAGAAGTACTTGCGCTGTCCCATCTATAAAAACGGTCTGTTCCCAGAATAGTGAGGTCAAAATATAAATTTAATGCAGGATCTAGAAAAAATCTGATCATGATTAAACCAGAAAAATGTAAAATAAAGGAACAAAAACTATTTTTAAAGTTTGGGCTCCTAAACATTAGATAACTCGCACCCAAAGCAGTTATTGTAAATGAAATGATCACAGATAATCGTTTTGATGTACTCTGCTTGACTGAAACCTGGCTAAAACCTAATGATTATATTGGTCTAAATGAGTCTACTCCACCAAGCTACTGTTATAAGCATGAGCCCCGTCAGACTGGTCGTGGCGGCGGTGTTGCAACAATATATAGTGATATTCTCAATGTTACTCAGAAGACAGGATACAGGTTTAACTCATTCAAAATACTAATGCTTAATCTGAATACTTTCCGTACCCACTGTATATATATATATATATATATATAAATTATATTAAAATATACAGGATGCAGTGTCCTTCATGTAGAAATCAATGCATTGGGATGAACTTACAGAAAGGAAAAAAAAAAAAAAAACATGTTGATTACAGATATGAATATTGTTTATTTTTATTCAATACAAAACGATAGCCAAAAATAATTAAAAATTTACTATTTTAGTTGTGTGCACTACATACTTTATGCTTATTAGAGTTTTAGTTTAGCAACATGCATACCACCAAACTCTCTTGGAACCTGAGTCAGAGTCTCTTGTGCAAAGCACTATCTGTGTAGCATGCAGGATGCTGCCTTAGAAGACAGCTGCCTAGACAGCAATGCAGCTCACTATGGTTTAGAACAGCACTATAGAGTCAGTGGCAGGGTGTCAGAGATAGTGTATGGAAGTGAATGAGACAGAGGGCTGACATTAACGATGTAATTAACACAGATAACCACAAGCTTTGCTATGGAGAACCACATGTTATTTGTTGAAGCCCGGGCTTCTGCTCGGGAGCTAAAAATATCCTCGGCAGCAGGGTAGAAGGGACATACAGTATGTCAGAGCAATGAAGCCGCGCTCATGCTCGCCGTCTGCGGTCCCACATGTCAACCCATGCCTGCTTCACAGACGGGATGTGTGACATCAGTGACTGAGTGAATCAGACAATGAGAGTCATGAGCCAGGCAGAACTCGTCAGACGCTGCACAGATGCACGGCGAAGCTCTCCTGAAATATCACCAAGACAAGCCACAAACAAATATCCTCAAATGCATTCAGAACAGTCAGCTAAGCATGCAGTTGATTCCAACAGACATACCAGTACGCATAGACTTTATTGGCATCTATGGTTCAATGAATCCGTAGAAACTTTCCACTGCACAAAAGGTTATTATAGTGAAAAAGGTTCTTTAGATTAAAAAAAAAAAGTTAATTACCTTATTAACCTCTTTTTTGAAGAAGAAGAAGAAAGATTGAAGACAAGATCCAGTATGGTTAATTTGCTTAATAAACATTGTAAACAGTGAAGCTCAATGAAAAGTATTTTTGAAAATAAATAGAAAGTATCTTTCAAAATGTATTTCAGGGACAAGAAAACACATTTCCAATCTTACAGAAGCATTTGCTAGTGATCAAAACTAGATTTATAACAATTTAATAATGTTTAATTTGTAAAGAATTGCAATAGTTTTTTTTTTTTTTTTTTTTTTTTTTTTACATTTTTTGAACATTGTCAAATATGTTCTGATTTTTATTCAAATGTTATATGTTCTCAAATGTGACATGAATTATATATATTTTCTTGGACTGAAATATATGGAGAGCAACATATATTTTTACAAAAAAAAAAAAAAAAAAGGCCTGAGGTCTAGAAAATCTAAGTCAAATTTCCCTGCAGCAAAAGCAGTCATACGTTTTTCATACTCAAACTCTAAGTTTATTTTCAAAAAGAGAAAGGCAGAATGGCATTGAAACTGCTAGTGCACCATATCTCAACACATTTGCAGATGTCATGTGTCCTTGACCAATCAGGGGTGATTTAATTCAGAAACAATGACATTTCATTTACAATTTATACTTTTTTTTTTCTTGAGGGACTGCAAATCTTTCATAAATCCTTGAATTTGAACTCTACATACAATTGAACCAACTTCAGACAAAGTTCACAAGTTCAGAACCGTTTTTAAAACTTCTGTTCTGCAACCTATAGGTTTTCAAAGTACACTGAACTTGTATACCCAAGATGATGAAAAGTCAGCTTTTTTCACAAAATGACTGATTTAATATTACTGACATTAATATTTTGAGGAAAACTGGGTCAGGGATTGTTTTTTGAGCCGTGCTGTGCTATAATATAACTCGGTTCCCCTGCTGGCAGTGTAGGCTGGCCTTTTCCTTCCCTGATCATTAGATACATTTACTTACACTGGGTCACTAGTGCTTGAGCAGCATGAGACGCGGCTTAATGTAGCCAGCTGGCACTGCGGCATTAGAAAAATGATACAGAGCAAAGAAGCATTAACTAGACTGCTGTTTAGAACATATAAACTAATCAGAGAAAACAAATGCATGACATTTAAATGACAGTGATGGATGGAATTGATTTCTCTATAATGAGTCCATAATGTGTATTAGCTATTTGTTGTGGAGTGTATTTTATCTCCATGTGTTCAGTGTGTCTACTGTTTCCATGTGTTTTATGTCCACTTAATGAAACGATTATTATTGCTGCCTTATTTTTTAAATCTTTGATCCATCTATTAATGACACTGAAGACTGGAGTAATGCTGCTGAAAATGCAGCTTTGCCTCACAGGAATAAATGACATTGAAAAAAAATAATAATAATAAAAAACAGTTGTTTTAAATTGTAATAATATTTCTCAACACTGCTGTTTTTACTGTATTTTCACAGATTGTTATTTATTTATATTAAATATGAATAAATTAATAATTAATTTATATTTTATTTAAAATACAAATATAAATACTTATTTGTATTACTTATTTATATTAAAAAGTAATTATTTAGCATTGCATCACTTGCTCACCAATGGATCCTCTGCAGTGAATGGGTGCCGTCAGAATTGACACCATTCCAGTCCATCAATTAACATCTTGTGAAGTGCAAAGCGCCGTGTTTGTATGAAACATATCCATCATTAAGATGTTTTAATTTCAAAATATGAGTCCTCTATCCATAATATTACTTCCTCCAGTGAAAAATACTGAATCAGAATAGAAATATGCACAGATCAAGCACCGTTTACA
>NW_015651514.1:357712-358873 GCF_001515625.1 Sinocyclocheilus rhinocerous | reverse complement strand
AAAAAAAAAAAAAAAGTACTCAGAGTTTGGTCAGAAGCGAAGGTTTAAATTAAAACACCTTATTGATGGATTTATTTACGAACACACAGCTTTTCAATTCACAAGATGTGAATTGATGGGCTGGGGTGGTGTGGATTATTGTGATGTTTCCATAAGCTGTTTGGACCCTCATTCTGACGGCACCCATTCAATGCAGAGGATCCATTGGTGATCTAAATTTCTCAAAAAATGTTCAGATGAAGAAACAAACTCATCTACATTTTAGATTTTCAGCAAATTTAAATTTTGGGGTGAACTATTCCTTTAACATAACAGATAGATTGTCTGATATGAGTCAAATCTACAGTATATGTGATGTAGGGATATACATGCCTTCACAGTTAAAATCATTGTTTTTTGTTTGTTTTTTGTCAATTTAGCAGATGACTCATTAGCTAAGAGAATAATGAGCTCACTTCCTGTTCACTAATTTCATAATAGGTCATCTAAGAGTAGAACAGACTGGCAGATACTTCAGGAAAGTAGAATACTTCCCCTGCATTTCCATGCCTTTCCCTTGGGATTTAACAAGGTGGAAGATCTTCTAAAGTGTGAGGAGAAAACAGCACTTCTGGACTCATTAATCACGAAACACAAAAATAGCCGCTTTTGATCTATTAGGTGTTGATATATTATATTTATTTATAATTTTTTTCTTTTTGATTCTGCTGCTTGTTCTGTATGATCGCATCAAGGCCAGAGTTACCTTATTTAATTTGGTGTCTTTAGCCGCGCATGGTTTAGTTGCTTTATTTAGAGTAAATGAAGCTGAACTCCATGGGGAAATGTTGTATGAGTTTGCTGCATGTCTTTTATAGGCTGTGCAGTAGGTTCATACCAATATCAAAAATGTAATCTGTGTCTACAATCACTCTGTAAGAAAGAAACATAATTAATCCTATGATCTGTCACTAAGCAAAGCATCTTGAGCTCAATTTTTATTTCTGTCATTCTCCTAAATCTCAGTTCTCAGTTATACTAATATACTGTATATATATATATATATATATACATACACAGTATATATATATAGTTCAGTCATGAAACTCTAGATGGCGCAGGCTGACGGGTTGTTAACGTAACTGATGATATTCAGAGAGTTAAACGACTTGGCGCAAGCTG
>NW_015651514.1:357173-357678 GCF_001515625.1 Sinocyclocheilus rhinocerous | reverse complement strand
TTTAAAAAACGTTTTGCACCGTTTTTGTCGGGGCTGAACGCAGCCCTGATTGGTTCATGTTGCATATGCAGCCAATGAGCTTACTGCCTTGCTTTTATATGGCTGGCTAGCATTCACTTGAGATTTTGCAGCGTGCTTTCAGAGTTTCTCTGAAACCCTCCACCTTCCCCAGCTCCGCCTGTGTAGATCTGCTATGGGTAATTTTATATGCTATTTGTGCAGCAGCAGCATGTCTTAAATACATAGTCATAACAAAATGTCATAGCACCGTATTGCCATATGCATTGGCAGTAGCAAGTTCCTGTACTTGCTTGCAGCAGCAATAATCTACAACTACAGCAATAACCAACAGCAGCAGCAATTATCTACAATTACAGCAATAACCAACAGCAGCAGCACTTCAGCAGCAGCAGCGTAGCAGATCTGTTCCACCAAGCCCAAATATATTAACATTGTCATATCCATCACTATGCTAAAATCTTCCGAGAGTTGTCATGATTGAAAT
>NW_015651514.1:352817-356585 GCF_001515625.1 Sinocyclocheilus rhinocerous | reverse complement strand
AACAAAGAGTGAAAAATTTAAGGGGGTCTGAATACTTTCCGATATATATATATATATGTGTGTGTGTGTGTACACAACACCACACTTTCATATATATGCATAACAACATTGTTAAATATTATTATAATTTAAAATAACTGTTGAAAATTGTATATATATTCTAAAATGTATTTTTTTCTGTGATTTGCTGAATTTTCAGCATCATTACTCCAGTCTTTAGTGTTACATGATCCTTCAGAAACCATTCTAATATACTGATCTGCTGCTCAAGAAACTGCTTATTATTAATGTTGTGCTACTTAATATTTTTGTGGAAACGGTGATACGTTTTTTCTTTTTGTTTTTGTTTTTCTTCAGGATTCTTTGGTGAATAGAAATTTCGAAAGCATCAATTTGAAATAGAAATCTTCTCATAAACTTGTAAAGAATTTGTGAATTATTTTAGGTCCTAGAATTTCACAATTCAGAATTGCAAGTTTATATCTCACAATTCTGCCGTTTTTCTCTCTCTCTGAAATATAAATGCAATCTCAGAACTGAGAGAACAGGTCAGAATTGTGAAATAAAAAGTTGCAATTACTTGTTTTTAAATGTATTTATTTACTTTTTTATTTATCCCATGGCAGAAACAGGCTTCCATACGCAACAGTTTATCTATGCAGCATAAATGATTCAAACTAGGAAGTCCCTGTCAGGCTTTAGGCACAAGTGAAGATCACTGCTGACTTGTATGACTAAAAGGACTCAATTCTGGCAGACGTAAAGACTTCTCATCCCTGATTAACTGCGCCCGGTCCATTTCCACCAGCGCCGTAGGCCACCAGCTAATGAGTGATCTGGCACAGGCCTGTCTCACGATAGAACAGGCAAATAAACCTGTTGATGAGCAGATATGTGGTAGATGTGGAGGGGGGACACGGGTCTTTTGAGGGCCGGCGTAGAAACAAGGCTAATGAGATGCAAATCAAAACGCAAAACATTGGCTTGTCACCTCTGCATTCGTGAATAATTCACCAGGGCCCAGAGTTTAGTTATTAATTGCGTTAATTAAAGCATAGGAGTCACTGCAGACAAATCTTACAGTGCGCGTTGGGCGATGGGCATGCCCTCGAGATAAATTAAGAGAAAAATAATGCATTAATAAAAGTAAAGAATTATTTTAACTTAAAAAAAGGCAAAAGGTTTCTTTCAGGAATGTGCTTAGCATTTGAATTACGTCCATTTACACTGTTTGCAACTTGCAAAACAACCTGAGCTCATTTGTTTTCAACAAGAGCTGCTGACTTTTACTGACAAGAGCAATAAAAACTGTTGGCAATACACTGTAAAATCCAATAGTTTACCTTACTTAGATATAAGTTGTTATACTTACCAGATTTTATTAATTTGCAGCTAATTTCAAGGCAAATAAAACAATTTACTTACTGCTTTGAGTGACGCTTACTTAAATATTCAAGTAGCCACAAAGGGACCAGTGACATTAAAGGGGTCATATGACGTGATTTCAATTTTTCCTTTCTCTTTGGAGTGTTACAAGCTCTTGGTGCATAAAGAAGATCTGTAAAGTTGCAAAGACTAAGTCTCAAATCCAAAGAGATATTCTTTATAAAAGTTAAGAGTCAACCACGCCTACCTAAAACGGCTCGTTCTAACACGCCCCCACATACCTACGTCACGATCTGGGAAAATTTGCATAACGCCGCCCAAATGTTAACGCAAAGAAAGAAGCTAGAAAGGCGGGGCATAGAGGAGAAACAATAATGTACAGTATGTGGAAAATAATGTGTTTTTTTAACCTTAAATAGCATTAAACACATTTATTTACACCAAATACACAAAATAATGTTCTTTTTCAAGTAGGTATAACTGCAGACCGGAGATCTCCAAAATGGGGCGTGAACTCCAAAAGTGGGCAGAACCTCCAAAATGGGGCGGGGTCTCCTCACGCAAAGACTTTCACCATTGGCTCTGGCTCTAGCCAAATTGCGCATGCGTGTCATGTGCCTGTCTGTCAAAGGGAGGAAGCCACGCCCTATTTTGGAGCTCCCACCCCGTTTTGGAGTTCCCGCCCCCATTTGGAGATCTCCAGGCTGCAGTTATACCCTTCTCTTCTTTTTAGCAGCATCATATGACCCCTTTAATAAACCAGTTAGAGGCAGTAGTGCACTAATGGTGCTAACGTGCAACATAACAGCAGAAGAAGAAAAGAAAGAGTTTTTGAAGTGGGGCAATTCTTAATAGACTTTTCACTCATTTTTTCCATGTCTGCAGTTATCTTTCACTAGTTGCATTCACTCGTTTGAATGTTGAATTTTCAATACAAGCAAATACTTGAGAGAGCATCACATAAGCAGACTTCATAAATTGATGTTGATTTTCCTAAAATGTGTATTTTTTTTTAAACTCACCGTTATAGTGATTAGCGTTCCCTTTGGTTGGGCACTTGGAGCTTTGTTTATATTATGATTTTCGTCCTATTGATGCAGCAATGCAACATGAAATCAGAGTTGTTTGATTTCAAGGGAAGAAAAATAATAAATAGCTTGCGTTTAGAAGATGATCTATCTTCTAATTAAATCATTAGCTAGTGTATTTGTCATACTTATTAATGATCTTATACAATTTCATTTTTTTTCATAAATATCTTGATAAGCTTATAATTGGGTTGATATAATCCTTTAATAATTGTGGTAATATGCTTGAGTCACACACAAACTTCAACATTCAGCACGCAAATCACAACAATGGTAACAATTCAGTTTTATTTCTTTTTATCAATTGTAACAATAACCATTTTATTTGCTCTTTTTGTTGTGCTACTAATGACACAAGACGGCACATAAAATTGGCAAATAAAATTGGCAAATAAAAGCAACAACAGTAAAACAAAGCAATTGCATAATTTATTCATGCCGCAATGCACTCTGGGAGTCAGTGAGTAGCTATACTAACAGTGCGTTCCAAACGGAATATATCGCCCTCCGAAGGGCACTTCGGAGTGAAAACAATCATGGCCGCCATATTGAAGCGTAGTTCCAAATCGAAGTGCTCAAAACTGGCCACTTCAAAGGGCCCTTCGGAATGAAGGATTTCGAAGGGTACAACTGATGGACACTTCGGGCTCCCATGATCCTTTGCGCAGATTCTTTGCATGATGACGGTGCCTCTGTGTGGGCATGTGATGATGATGCAGAAGGGCACTTCTAGGAACAGTTGTTTGGTCTCCTACACCCTTCAACCCTTCGAAGCTCTCACTCCGGAGGGTAAACCCTTTGAAGGGATTAGGGCATAGGGATGAGCCCTTCCGAATGCAATGCAGGGTTAATCTCAGCCTCAGACGTCACGCCCATGGAACGTTGGCTAAATGTCTGATGCATATGGCACACAAAAGTGGAAACACTTAAGGAGTTTCGAAGTCGTCATCGGATTGGTTGAATTATACAGGATTTCCGGGAGACGTGTGTGTTGCGTTCTATAACGTTCCGCCTGGAAACAAAGATGTCGTGACGGCAAACCCCCTCATGAAAGAAGAAAGCCGTCGTGTTTACAACTGTGACGACGAGCACTTATCAGGATCAACTAAACGCTGGATTCTCAAAGTATGTAAAATATTTAAGTTTGCGGCACAGAATCTTTCTTACTAGTCCAAGAGTTTTACACACCAGTATGTTATTGAGACAACATTTCCACGCCCCGAAACATGCCGCTGAATGAAACGAACTGTGATTGGTTGTTTGACATGTCGGTCAAACGGCCTCATGGGCGGGC
>NW_015651514.1:328780-352767 GCF_001515625.1 Sinocyclocheilus rhinocerous | reverse complement strand
TGTTCCAAACCGAAGTGCTCAAACCTGGCCACTTCAAAGGGCCCTTCGGAATGAAGGATTTCGAAGGGTACAACTGATGGACACTTCGGGCTCCCATGATCCTTTGCACAGATTCTTTGCATGATGACGGCGCCTCCATGTGGGTACGTGATGATGACGCAGAAGGGCACTTCAAAAAACAGTTGTTTGGTCCCCTACACCCTTCAACCCTTCAAAGCTCTCACTCCGGAGGGTAAACCCTTTGAAGGGATTAGGGCATAGGGATGGGCCCTTCCGAATGGAACACAGGGTAAGTCAAGAGTAAACCTAAGGTAAAGGATCAAGTACCCCTACAGTTCTTTTTTAGGTAGAACTCTTGTGTAAGTAAACTATACTAACTAAGCATTTGTCAGTACAAAATACTATTCCTATTTCACTTTACTTAGTTTTTTTTTTTTTAAGGTAATCGGTTTGCATGCTTTTTTTTTTTTTTTAAGTAAGCCCAACTAATTAGATTTTACAGTGTAGGATGTGGATGTGTTTAGCAGTTCTTTTAAATGTCAAAACATAATCACATCTTAGCAGAATTGACATTCATAATCTTAATTGAGACAACCAAAACTAGAAACATCTACTAGAAATCAAGCATTTCATGGACTGGTCAAATGCAGAGACAAAATGATTTTCTTACTCAGTATTTTTGTCTTGTTTTCCCAGTACAAACATCTAAACATTCTTAAATCAAGATGCATTTACTTGAGAAACAAAGTGACAGGATATTAAGTCTTGTTTGCTGAAAAATGCATCAAAATTGAGTTTGAGACTCAACAAGAAAATAATAAGAAAAAAAATCTGCCAATGGAGTCAGAAAAATTATCTTGTTTCCCTTTGAATTAAGTTTATTTTTCATATCCCACTGGCAGATATTGTTTTAAGCATAAACTTTTTTTTTCTTCAGAAAACAAGACTTAATATATTAAATCATTTTGCTTCTCAAGTAAATGTGTCTTGATTTTAGAATGTTTAGACTTTTGTAATACACAAGACAAAAAAAAATAATGTATTTACTCGCTTGCTTACTTACTGATTGATTGCTGTTAATAAATATGCTTATTTAAAAATAATACAAGGAATGTCCTTGCTTGGATAACTAGTTGTGATGGGGTTTGGGGTCCAGAAAAAAACAACAACAAAAAAACATTTATAATAATAAATTACATTTCAAAACATGTTCAAATAGAAAACTGTTATTTCAAATTGTAATAATATTTCACAATATTACTGATTGTACTGTATTTTTAATCAAATAAATGCAGCCTTAGTGAGCAGAAGAGACTTTCAAAAACATCTGAAATCTTACCACGCCAAACTTTTGAACAGTAGTGTAGTTATACTTTATGCACAAAACTGTATGAAAGAGAGAGAGAGAGAGAGAGAGAGAGCATTAAATCAGACAAAACCTCCTTTTGAAGGCACCTGGAGATATCCTCAGTTGAAGAAAAAAAAAAATATTTAAAAGCAAATGTCAGATGCAGATGGAGATGGTTTGTCTCTTTTGTGATGAGAGCCCAATAAAAAGGTACATTAACACACTCTTAAATTTATTCAGCATGCTCAGAACAAAATTAATTCTTCGCAAATTCCTGTTATATTGCTAACAGCATTAGATAATGTGCACTGGATTTGCAAACATCATTCTTTTCTGGATAAATTATTATAATTTTTTTTACAATCACAGAAAGAATTGAGTCTGAGCCATTGGCAAGCAGTTAGCATACATATGTTGAGCTACGGTTTATGCCAGTTCCTGATCCTTTCAGAAGCAAATATAGCCTTCGCAAGCACTACTAACAAGAGAATTGGGGTGAGAGAGAAAGCGGAAACGAGGGAGGACTATTTAAGTGTCTCAACACAGCTGTTTGACATTACACCCCCATCAGTGTCTTTTTGTTTTACAGTATTTTGCAGATTCAGCAGCAGGCGCGTGAGGAAGTGAGTCAGCAAGACCGAGTCGCACGGAGGACAAATCTCAATATCTGTCACGGTTACGCCTCCACTATCACTAACACACATCTGCTGTCCTCCTACAGCCAGACTGCACTTCACCTAACATCCCCTCGCAAAATATACCACACTAACTAGAGTTTCCACTTGTTCACGATTCTGGAAGTGTACGAAGGACATCCCGTATTAAATTATTATAATTTCAGAGGATAAATATCAATCATTTTTTGGTAGAAAATGGTAGGTTTACCCTATATTGGAGATACATTGATGCTTGTATCTCCTCTTCATTTCATTCAATTTAATGTACAACGTGATTTAATTATTCTGGAATTACTATTTCCCACAAATTAGTCTGCCACATAGTATCTAAATTAGTAAGACTTCATTAGTTCATTCATTTCACTAATGACTTTCAAAGAAGAACCTTCCCAACAAATCATAATGGGTCTAATGAGTACATATTACATTCTGTTAAAGTAAAAATAAATAAATAAATAAATACATCTGTAAAAGTAATTAAAGCATTAAAATTATAATTAAATTACACTTAAAATGCAATACAATAAAATAAATAAAATCGCATTCTACAAAAACAGGTCAACATCAAGATGAAATTTAAAATAAAATAAAATAAACTATTCCAGTCTACAAATAAAATGTGTATTTATTTAACCCAAAAACAGGTCAACATCAAATTTAATGTTAATAAAATACAATTTTAAATGAATGAATGGCTGAATGAATGGCTGAATAATTGGCTGAATGAATGCATGCATGCATGAATGAATGCATGAATGCATGAATGAATGAATGAATGAATGAATGAAGTCAAAATTCCAGTCAACAAATAAAACATATACTTAACCCAAAAACAGGTCAACTAGGAAAATGTCAGCGATCGTATGAATGATGAACGCATCGTACCCTGCACTACAGCCGCTGGAGATAGCATGACATCATATAGTGTTGCTTTACCACCTGTGTCTTTTTCAATTCCCACTTTTTGATGCAGGTTTCTGGGTTTTGCCAAAATGGACATCTGATTGAGATGTTATGTTCGGTCAATACTCTCAGGACCTGATCTGTGAGCTTCTCCAAGTCCTAACGCACACACGGATCCTCACTAGAGACCTGCACTGATGACCGGACTCACTTGTTCTCTGTGATTTATTTATTTATTTCGTTTTTGATGAGAGGAAACAAAAACCATTCACTGTCGGTTGAAGCTGATCAAATATTTCAATACTGGCTTATGCAAATACATACCAAACAGATTGGACATGAATTTGGAATGAACAAACTCCCTTGCTCAATTACATTGTGTCATTGCTAAACTAATAATCAGATATGATCGCTGACAAATATGCAGTGAAAATACATACAGTTTGGAATAATCAAGATTTTTATGTATTTGAACAAAATCTCTTAAGTTCACCATTTCGACATTTATTTGATCAAATATGCTGTAAAATCAGTAATATTGTGAACTTTTATTATAATTTAAAAGAACTGTATTATTTAATAATATTTTAAAATGTACTTTATTACAGTAATGATTTCTGAAGGATCATGTGACACTGAAGACTGGAGTAATGATGCTGAAAATTCAGCTTTGCATCAGAGGAATGAATTACATATTAAACTATATTCAAATAAAAACAGTTATTTTAAATTGTAATTATATTTCACAGTTTGTGCTGTATTTTAAATCAAATAAATGCAGCACTGGAGAGCAAAAGACACTACTTAAAAAAAAAAAGAAAGAAAAAAAAAGAAATCTTCAAAAACCTTTGACCAGTAAAAAAATACAGAAGATAGATTTCCAATGCACAAATTCAATCCAACTGATTGGCTTCTTTACAATTTCTGGTAACCCAACACTAAATATCATGTGATGGTGTATTTCTGTCTTTATAAGTCATTGTTGGGCAGAGTAAGCTATACATGGACCAAACATGGGACTAAACGCATATACTTAATACCGAAGCATATATTTAATGCAATACATATACTTTGTTTCAAGCTTCTATCCACCATAAATTTAATCTCAAGCCACTGTCTATGAACCGTTTTTGACCTCGTTCTCAGATATCACTGCTTGACCTCTGACATCCCCACTGGAAAATAAACCGTGGCCTTGGTGTCAAAGGCAATGCACACTGACGCAGTTTTTCACGTTCCTAATGTTTAGATTAAAAAACATTTAATCACATTATCAGAGACCATCTAAGACCACAATCTGTTCCTGAGAGGAGAAACTGTGCTAATCCCATGATATTCAGCATTAGGGCAGATCTCAAGATTTAGAATATTGACCATATTGTCTCGCGCTCATAAATCCCTGCCTGCGTATCCCTCTCAGTGACGGCCGCATTAGAATTAAGATTTCATTAGGTCTTACGGCAGAGCTCCTCTGACAGAAATCTGTCCCATCTGGCACTGTGACACATGAACACACACTTGCCCTGTCTGTCTCGCTCTCACACACACACTCGCGTGTGTGTATGTAGACTGCACTTACAATGTGTGGCCTAATGCACAGGCACATACTGCATCTTTGATCCCATCATTTTACATTCACTTTAGACATCACTGATGTTGTTTGCAATAAAGCCCCGGCAGATTGCACTGCCAAAATAGTTTTGCGCCACGCTAACCGAATTAATCATGCAAGTAAATAGATTTGCTTTTGAAGCATTTCAAATCCGGTACAGCTCTTGATTTTTGGTCAACTTGATTTTGGTCACTGTAAAAAAAATTATATGTTCAATATGTCATGGCAACATATATCATTACATCACTTGCTCACTAATGGATCCTCTGTGGTGAATGGGTGCCGTCAGAATGAGTCCAAACAGCTGATAAAAACATCACAATAATCCACAAGTAATCCACACCACTCCAGTCCAACAATTAATGTCTTGTGAAGTGAAAAGCTGCATGTTTGTAAGAAACAAATTCATCATTAAGGTGTTTTAACTTTAAACCGGTGTTTAAACCGTTGATCCATTGGTGAGTGATGTAATGCTAATTTTCTCCAAATTTGTTTTCATGAAGAAACATCTGAGGGAGAATACATTTTCAGCAAATTTTCATTTTTAGGTGAACTATTCCTTTAAGTCATCAAAATAATTTAAGCAATTTTAATTTCATTGCTTAAGTTCACTGGTGAATGGTCAGCTGTACAGACTAATAAAAATGCCTCGATGTCCACATGCAGAAGATAAACTTCCAGCATGAATCTTCTTCATATTGGCTAAATGTTCAGTCTATCAAGATTGACGACAATGGCTGTGACATAAAAAGATGGAAAGATGCTTGAGATGTTATGAATAAAACCACCAACCTATTTTAAAAAATAAATTTCAGAGGCAGACTCAATCTTACTAATGTGTAATTTTATATGTAGTTTTACAACATAAACAGTGTTCAGATTGCATCATTTCATGCAAAAAGTTCTAACTGATGCGAGATATCTGTGACAAAAATATGAGATGTGATTGACAGTGTGTCAAAGATGAAAGGGTTTTCAAGCATCAAAACAATGTTTTTTTTCTTAGCAAAAAATAATGTCTATCATACATTTTTACCATGATTTACAGAAGAAGCTCATTAAAGAGCTCGAGCATTTAAAGCAACAGACCACAAAACAGCAGCGTATGCTTATACCAAACAGATTGTAATAGACTTATCTTTATCTGGAGTGATTGGGCCTTTACATCGTGAAACACAGGTGCCAAATCATATGTAGATTACAGACATGTGTGGAGGGAACGGCCAAGGTCACTGTCACATCCAGTAAGTTATAGCACACAGAGGGATTCTTCAAGCTAATAATAGAAAATATGACTGGCCTTATTAGTATTACGAACCATCACGCAGGTCTGGAAGAAGTCTTGCCTCTTCTTTATTAACCTGCGGACACCGAGCAGAAATGAGCCAGAACAGAAGTAAGGTGAGAGTGAGCGTTCTGTCAGCCTGGTAATTGCAGATGGTCCTTGATTAATGATTTTGTGTGGACGCGAGTTCGAATTAGAGCTTCTTGGCAAAGGAAGTCTGTTAAATTAGCTGAACTTGCACTCGAGCTCATTATTATCCATCCAGCTGCAGAACGATATTCTTTGTGAGGGAAAAAAAAATGGCATGATGATTTCGTTGGGAAATGTTACCATCATTAGCTTGGCGTGAGAGTGCGCTGCATCTCTGCTCAACCTGAAGTCACTGACCAAATACACACTACGGCGTCAATGTTGACTCATGTTCCTCTGTGATCTTCGGCTCTGGTTATCCAAGGTGAATGTTCGGTTCTGATCAGCCTTCTCGTTTTGGCTTCAAACTCTGATCTTTTGATATTATGAGGCCGAGGTTTGTGCTTTCATCTTCTTGGCTTTAATGGAGTAACTTTGGCTTATGTGTTGAAGATGAGACATGTTAGCTTTATCAGTAATTATATGGTCAAAAGTGGCTTATTAATGGTTCTTGAGACATAAGTGCTATTTTTGCTTAAAAATACTGCACTATAATTGCATATTTCCAGAGGAAACAGTACTTGCTTTTAGACTTAATGGAATTATCAGTTGCATTTTAGTTAAGTGCTGGCTTTGAATTGGATGTTTCCCGTGAAATATATACAAATTAGTCAATAGTTCACATATAGAAAGAGTATAGAGCTATAAAATGAATGTGGATAATGGCTACATTCATTTGACTTAATATTTTGCTTGCAGACAAATCTGAGTAAGGTTTGAGGCATTGTTGAGATCACTTATGAAGCTCTAGAGGAGAAATTACTGTGGTATTTTTCTCAGGAGACACATCTGAGGTGTTGCAGGCAAATGTTGTAATTTCCTCTCCGTTTAATCACTTTGTGTCTATTGTTTATAATTTCTCTCTCATATGTTCTACAAAATTCGGAATCATTGCAAATGACAACTAGCTTTACATGTATAT
Source organism: Sinocyclocheilus rhinocerous (assembly GCF_001515625.1). Taxonomy (NCBI): domain Eukaryota; kingdom Metazoa; phylum Chordata; class Actinopteri; order Cypriniformes; family Cyprinidae; genus Sinocyclocheilus; species Sinocyclocheilus rhinocerous. The sequence goes on along the minus strand of NW_015651514.1, from coordinate 345,831 downwards.
GTTTTGGGGTCTTTTTAACATATATTACCTTGCCAATATCTGTGTAGTATGAAATACACCTTAGGGAGCAGGTAAGCAACTTACATTGCATAACAGCCGGAAACAAGACGGGATGCACTGATACTAAAATTGCATGACGATAAATGGATGATATTAAAATTCTATATTCTACTCTCTTGTCTGAATAACTCGAAAATAAAACACTCAAAAAAACAAAAACAGTGCTACAATTGAATTCTGATATCAAAATATTATGGCGTACAGTGTGAAAAATATAAGAGTGTTATTAAAATATCAATGTTGTTAAAGATTAACTTTAAGTGTGCATTAGATGGAAACAGAAGTAAAAACAGAGTAAGTAAGCATACAAAATGACTGTAAATATCCACAGTCAACTAATATGGTACCGTAATATGTTGCACATCAAGATCAATATAGAAACAAGAAGAAACAAGATCAATATAATGTGATCAATCATCAACTTAGACCATGAATTGCATTGGCCTCTTCTGTGCACCTTAAAAATGAGCAAACAAATAACTTGTGACTGTATTGCTCACATAAGAAAACATGACTTTCGTTTGTAGCTCAAACATTTACCATCAACTCACTACGGCATTTCTTTTGAAATTGTAGGATTTGATTTACGTTTGTTTGACATCCAAAGACTGATGTCCGATATTACCCAATGATTAGAAGGAACTTCCTTCAAACAGTTTATAGGAATCATAGCATGCCAAAAAATATTTCTTCCCACCATAAGACCCCCATCCCACTTTCAGCTCTCAAAACATCATCACAACAGACATAACCAACCCAGTTTTGCAGAAATGTATGTAGAGGCACGGATTTCCAATGAGCCTATGTTGGACATAACACTGCATATTCGCTTTGCTGTTTGTCTTAAAGAACTGCAGTTAAGCATTTTTACCACAATTAAAGACAGAACCGAAATTTCTTTGAAGAGACCTGTAGATTTAGAAAAGTGAATGCTCTATATAGATTTTCATAGACAATTGCAAACCTAATACCTGCAATAGAATCAAACATATATCATAATGTAACTCAGTATTTAAATGTTAATCCCAATGATGAATGATATTTGTCAGGACAGAACTACTCCTTAAAGGAACACTCCACAATTTTTTGAAAATAGGCTCATTTTCCAACTCCCCTAGAGTTAAACAGTTGAGTTTTACCGTTTTCAAATCCGTTCAGCCGATCTCCGGGTCTGGCGGTAGCACTTTTAGCTGCAGCTTAGCATAGATCATTGAATCTGATTAGACCGTTAGCATCTCGCTCAAAAATGACCAAAGAGTTTCGATATTTTTCCTATTTAAAACTTGACTCTTCTGTAGTTACATCGTGTACTAAGACTGACGGAAAATGAAAAGTTGCGATTTTCTAGGCCGATATGGCTAGGAACTATACTCTCATTCCGGCGTAATAATCAAGGAACTTTGCTGCCGTACCATGGGTGCAGCAGATGCAATGATATTCCGCAGCGCCTGAAAATAGGCTTATTGGAAGTTACCTAGCTGGGGACTATTTTCAGGTGTTGCTTAATATCATTGCGCCTGCTGCACCCATGGTACGGCAGCAAAGTTCCTTGATTATTACGCCGGAATGAGAGTATAGTTCCTAGCCATATCGGCCTAGAAAATCGCAACTTTTCATTTTCCGTCAGTCTTAGTACACGATGTAACTACAGAAGAGTCAAGTTTTAAATAGGAAAAATATCGAAACTCTTTGGTCATTTTTGAGCGAGATGCTAACGGTCTAATCAGATTCAATGATCTATGCTAAGCTCCAGCTAAAAGTGCTACCGCCAGACCCGGAGATCGGCTGAATGGATTCGAAAACAGTAAGACTCAACTGTTTAACTCTAGGTGAGTTGGAAAATGAGCCTATTTTCCAAAATTGTGGAGTGTTCCTTTAAATCAAATCTCGATTAAACTTCTCAAACACATATTAGTATGACATTCCATCTAATTTTGACAATCCATTTACAGAAGGCACCTAGTGATATAATGACAAATTTTAATCACATTCTCTTTTTTTTTTTTTTTGATGGGACATACAGCCTGGTACAAAACAATATGACAATAGCAGGACTCAGCAATAACAATATTTTTCAATCAAGCTTTACAAGTCATTCTCCTAAATTCAACAAACCCTCATCAATGTCAGCCAGCTAGATAATGTTACCACTGCGACACATTTAGATCAGCAGACACTGCAGAACAACAGTGTAAAATCATAAGAGAAAAGCAAATGTTAGGTTTGCAAGGCATAAAACTGCAAGGCAAAAATGATGAGTCATAAATGTAATAATACTGTAAACAAAAGCACTGGACCGATGGGACAAATGACACAGAGTCATGCCAACTGGGCTCAACTTTTCAAACAACAGCAAATATATATGAATGAATGAATGAATGAATGAAGCTATGTAGCTAGCTAGCTGGCTTGTAACAATTAAAAATAAGGTATCTAATTATATTCAATACTATACTATATTTGAATACTTTGTAATTTTCATTTAATGACTTCATTGTCATTTCATATCATTATATGTAACATCTTTCTGTGATTTGACTGACTAGCTAGCTAACTTTGGGGGAAGTCGTGGCCTAATGGTTAGAGAGTCGGACTCGTAACCCAAAGGTTGCGGGTTCGAGTCTCGTACCGGCAGGGATTGTACAGCGCTCTCTCCCACCTTCAATACCACGACTGAGGTGCCCTTGAGCAAGGCACCGAACCCCCAACTGCTCCCCGGGCGCCGCAGCAGAAATGGCTGCCCACTGCTTCGGGTGTGTGTTCACGGTGTGTGTGTGTGTGTGTTCACTGCTGTGTGTGTGCACTTTGGATGGGTTAAAATGCAGAGCACTAATTCCAAGTATGGGTCACCATACTTGGCCACATGTCATGTCACGTCTAACATGTTAAGAAAAAATGGGAAAACAAACTAAAGGTTAAACAATGACAAAATCATAACTCACTTGACTCTGTGGTGTATTGTATGCTCCAGATTATACTGTGGTATTGGCATATGCAAGCCTCCCTTTTCTCTTTTCAAAACATGTTTGGTTTTTCCAATTGCTGCAGGTGAGATAATGCTGTGACTGGTGATAAAACCAGCCAATCAGAATTCAGCCCCTCATCTCTGATTGGCTGAGAGAATGGCATATATTGTGGCTGTGCCTAACAGTCTGAGTCAAATTTGGTTTAGCTGGTTAGCATGACCCAGTTAGGCCTATGCAAACATTTTCTCCATTGACAGCAATTCATAAGTAGCCGTATTCTGAAAATGTTTTATTTACTATTATTGCAAGCATCACGTAAATCATAAATATTTCCTTGTGATATAGTAGCTGTTTTGCAAGTATGTATGTATGTTTATTTATTTATGCACAGAATTCTACGCAAAAGTGTTCATCAGCATAATTTTTGAGAGCAGAATATATTTTTGTTTGCTCTGAATGAATTATTATTTGCAAGACAATTCATTTTTCTACAAAACTGAACTCATGTGCACTATGTAATTTTTATGTAATAAAATGCATTGTTCTAGTCCAGGGGTAGGCAAGTTCGGTCCTAGAGAGCCGCAGTCCTACAGAGTTCAGCTTCAATCCTAATCAAACACACCGGAACAAGCTCATCAATGTCTTCAGGATTACTAAGGCTATAGGCAGGTGAGTTTTTTTTTCAGGGTTGGAGCTGAACTCTGCAGGACTGCGGCTCTCTAGGACCGAACTTGCCTACCCCTGTTCTAGTCAATATCATGTGTGTCAAGTATAAAAAAATAAAGCATAAAAAAGATAATTGTGATTTTTTTTTATATCACTATACTGACATTTTTTCACAATTGTGAGATATAAACTTGCAATTATGAGCAATGAATAAATAAATCATCTGAATTGGGAGATAAACTCGGAACAGTGAGATATAAAGTTGCATTTATGAGGAAAAAAAAGTCTGAATTGTGAGATATAAACTTAGTTTATATCACTCAATTCTGACTTTATGTCATGCAATTCTTAGTTTATGACTCCCAATCATGACTTTTTCTCAGAATCGCAAGTTTATAAAAAGTCAAAACTGTGAGATAAGTAGTTGCAATTACCCCTTTTTTTTTATATATATATTTTAATTCCATAGCTGAAACAGGTTAATAGTAAAGCCATGCTGTTGGCTACAAGGGAAAAATCCAGGTCACTTGAAGCCATTCAGACCACATGCAGGTTTTGCAGGGTTTGGCCAGGTGGCAGACGCATCAGGTGACCCGACGTCGCACATTTGATTTTCAGGCTTTGGCTCATAATGAGCTAATAATGCATCCTCCAGAGCGGACGCAGCTTTTCAGTGCACGCATTTCGATAAATAACAGTTTACACCGTGCTTTTATGCCCATAAAAAATTGCTGGCGGAGGTCAAACAAACAGCAGAACAAATAGCACATTCATCATTATCAGTGATAATCCAGCGGGCTGCACCACCAGCTATTGGTGCACATGAACGTAAATGTACAAATACACAAACAAAACGTTTGGCCTGGAAATTGCTCTTTGCGTTTGAATTACAAGACAGATGAGTTTGGCCTCAAGTCTGTGTCTGATATGGAAAAACATTCATCAAAGGAAGACCGGGGAAACGGCATCTATTATAGCGCAATAGACTTCTGCGAAGTTCGCTCCCACTCCTAGTTCCACTTTCTTCCGAGGATCATATAAATCTTGCATGTCATTGCATCATAAGAACAAATATCACTGAGCGTAACCAGAAGCGACATTTATATTCAAATCCAAAAATAATCTCCCGAGGTAAAACAAGGGAACTTGGACTGAGGCACAATTGTGAGTCTTTTAACATTTTAACACGCATCCCACAGTCACATTCAATAAGCAATCAGGCAGTCAGTCAATCAATACAAAGAGGTTGAGTAACTTTTATATAAAATTAACAATTAAAAAGCATGAAAAAATCATTCATTTGTAAATAGTTTTATCGACCGTCGTTTCAGAGGCTATCATCAACTATTTAAGATTGTATGTTTCCAGCTCCGCAAATAAAACAGTGCTTGTGCACGGGCGTAAATAAAATATAACTCTACTTTCCTAATGTGATTGAAAACCCACAAGTTCAATTTTCCAATCTGGGTAGATTAATCCGTGTGATACGCTGGATCAGGAAGAATTACTGCAAGAGTGATTTGATTATGGTAAGGGGAAAAAAATGAAAATCTGACATTGTTTATTGATATGCCTATGATATTTATGAGACTCCATAAATAAAGCACAGGAATCATGCCAGGACAGACGCAGCCGTGGCCGGTTCTCACAGAAAGTGATGAGAAACGTGCTCCACCTGCTCACCCCTGTCCTCATCACACATTAATTGCACGATCCAGAAGTGCATGTGCAGTCCAGCTCTTCTGAAGTTGTTTGACAGGTTAGCATAAGTGAGTTGAAGCTGCTTCAGACTTTGCAAGAGTGATCGAATTCAAGAGTTTTAAACGTGTAATGCATCCAGGAACATGTCCGGACGGATTCTATCCGCATTTGACAAGTGTGCATTTTAATGCACTTTTTTTGTCAATTACCTATCAATGCTTTTAAAATTCATTAAACACACACATTTCTGGTAAATGCAACTGTAAATGCAGTCTAGCTATATCCAGATACAATATAAACAAAACTCATAGCAATGTTGTAAAAGACAGTGTAGAAGAAGAAAGAAAGGTCAAAAGCATAATGGCTGCTTTCATATGCACACATTCTATTCTCAGATTAATAGTTAATCTGAGTTAATAGTTAATTAATAATTAACCTGACCAATTAAACAACAGTCAGTAGCAAACAACAAACAAACAAATCTGCAGCAATTTTGCATGTGGGTCAAAGATGTTAAGATGTCCGCATCAAAAGAAATTTACAAAAGTGATTTTATGTCCACAGAAAGCACATTAAATGTAAGTAAAGTATCTACTTTTAAGGTTTCAAATCATTTTCTGGAGAATAAAATGTAAACTGAGCAAAAATATGTAATGTGGTGCAATTTATATGGGCTGTAAACAAATGAGATCATTATAACAGTATAGCAGCCTGCTTACCAAATATGATATAAATATCAGTCGTCACTCTATATCTCCCAACAATGTGTCTTAGTAAGATGACATTTAAATGCTTGCTTTTATAATCAAAGCTCTGTAGTTTCAAAACATATAATGCAATGCAATACAAATGATTATTGAGAGATAAACACATAAATGTTCCTTAGATGATTATATTTGAATGATATCTCAAAAAATGATGTATGGAAAATCAAGTAAACTTAAGTTGCATCAGTCCAGTAAATGTTCGTCTTGAAATATTACTAACAATATAAAAGTTATTCTTATGTTTACTTAATAAAAATCAGAAAAGATTTCACAGCAAATAGACACGTGAACCACAAGCTGAAGGTGGAAGTGTTTACATCGATACTAAAAGGCCTTTTACTAGTTAAACAAGTATAAACTATCAATCAGATGACAGAGAGCATGCAATCTATTGTGTACAACAGGTTTTTCAGCAAAGTTTTGAGAAATTTGCATATCAAATATACAGTAGGCTTTATAGAGTTCGATTGGCTGAGAGTGAGTTCAGTTGAATCTCTGCTGTATGAACTGAACTGTGAATGTCATTAGTTGTCTGTCACATCATTGACATACGTATGCTTTGCGAGTTATTTTCTTGCTGTCAATCACTAATGTTAGAGCTGTCAGCCTCTCTCAGGTGATGAAAATAGCAGAAAAAAGAGGCACTGTGTGACTGTGTGATTGCAGAGTTAGACAAAACGCCTGTTAAGTGTTTAAAGAGGAGAAACCAGACTGGAGTTTGGCTGCACATCTGAGAGGATGAAAACAGCAGTAGGCGTCCCAAATAGTCCAGAATACAAATTAAATCCTTAGAAACGAGATATAAAAAGAGTTATAATTTTATCATTGTTGCTTGTTGAAAATGTTATTTTTTTTTGTGTGAATATTTTAGTCTGACTGCGATGGCATGTCATTTTAGTTGACAAATATAATATTAAGGTTAACAATAATATGCAAAATGATGCTCGCGTCAAACTTAAATCAAATATTAAATGAAAAGCATATACACATTTATTCAGTTACACATGAACATATAAACGATTTATGAACATGTGAAGTGTCCCTGTTCATGTTGTACATTTTGTTGTTTCTGTGATTTAGACTGTTTATGATATCGCATTACATGCAGCATGTTTTACTCAAGTTACTTATTCACTTATTTATATTAATTAATGCATTAATTAATGTTAACTAATTAAATTGTTACCAACATTTCTTTTTCTTAAAACATAGCAAGATAGTATCAGTTCAAACAATGATATTATTTTTATCATTATTATTTGCATGGTAACACTTTACGATAAGATTTCATTTGTTAAGATTAGTTAACTACATTAGAGAACATTAGTTCACATGGACTAACAATGAAAAAATCAGCGTTTATTAATATTAGTCAATGTTCATTTCAACATTTACCAATACATTTTTGAATCAAATGTGTTATTTGTTAACATTAGTTAACGCACTGTGAACTAGCATGAGCAAACAATAAACTATTTTTAGAACAATTTTAAAAACATTTTTACTAACATTAACATTGCTTATTGATAGTTCACAGGTGATGAAAATGATAACACTAACATTAGTAAATGTATTAACATTTACTCATGTTAAAGTGTTGCCATTTTCATCAACTGTTTAAACATTGAAATTTTAAATGACAAGTCGTAATTAATATGAACTGAGATTAATAAATGGTTTACAATATTAGTTCATGTTAACTAATATCATGAACTACTATTAACAAATTGTGAAGTGTTACCATTCTTTCTTCCTTAAACATTGCACGATATTACCAATTGACACAATAATATTATCATTATTTTATTTAAAAATCAACATAAGGTTTGCTGATCCAGGGATGTGTCCTACTTGCCTCAATGTATATGGCTAAGGTCACAATGACTTTATTTCTACTTGTGTCCCATATTCCTCACTGTTTTATGTTCCATAATTGGAAGAAGTATGAAAGTATGCTCTGCTCCAGCATAAGCAATATCCATGCTGAGAAAGAGAGAGAGAGAATGCAAGAGCGAGCTGGAAAGTATCTCTTGGGAGAAATTGCACGATATTACCAATTGACACAATAATATTATCATTATTTTATTTAATTATTTATTATATTATTTCAATTTTCATATTTATTATTATTAATATTTTTGGTCATATTTTGGTAACACTTCATGTCTTCAATTTGTTAACATTATAGCTAACTACATTAGTTAACTTAAACTTACTATGAATAATGCAACATTTATTAATATTAATCAAATGTGGTATTTGTTAACATTAATGCACTGTGAATTTAATTAAGGTGGGCCGCTCCTGCAGTCTGAGGAGGGTGCCATTATTAGGGTGGAGAGGAGAGGGCTCAGGAGAGACGGAGCTGAGAGCGGAAACCATCTGCTGTGTTGGTTTAGCTGGAGCCCAGAGAAGATTTTCAATGCTGGTTCTTTTTTTTTTTTCTTTTGGTATTGTACAAAACCATAGAGCAGGATTAAAAACACTTGCACTGTGTTTGCACTCATTTTCTTGGCCGTTCACATGGCTTTATCATTAGTGAGAAAGTGTTATGTGACAAGTGTTTTTTTATATTCCGCTAATTTGTCACCTGATGGTATATGAGGTAACTGGAACGCGCGAGGGAATATTTGCAGGAACTAACGACAGGCTTCAAGCATGTTTGTGCCAGGTAAACAGGAGTATGCTAAAGATTTAATAGCTTAAAGATTGTCTAGAGTTGAAGGCTTAGAGGAGGTGTTACAGTAAGTGGATAATTGGCTGGAAACACAAAGGCTGTAGATCTTACAGAGGCATATTTTTGATTATCTCTATAAATTCTGGTTGCAGTGTATTCTGGCCAGAATACACCCGGCTGGACAGGAAAATGCTTTAGTGACGTGGAAAGCAGCCAATCGTGGTTCTCCGGAACCCTGTATAAAAAGATCCACATGACAACCTGTAACTTCTGACCAATGAATTGCACTGATTAATGGCCAGTTTTATTTTTATTTAAGATTTTGGCATGACTTTTGCAGAGACCACACTCATGAAGAATCATTTCTGGCTGAAGAAATACTGAGCGTAATGTAATTTTTTAGGAAATCACACTAAAATATGAAAACAAAAATAATCACGAGAAGAAAGTGCGATCGTTATTCTCAGACAATCTTCCAATCTGCTGTACCTGAAAGAAAAAAAAAATGTCCTGGCAGAAGATTACCAGTAGCTTTTTTTTAAATTCCAATTTCAATTTTATTTCAGTTTTACTTATTTTAGTACATCAAGTTAATTAACTAAATTAAAATGAGAAATGTTGGCTTGCCAAAAATTTTTTAATTAATAAAAATGTTTTATTTATTTATTTATTTATTAATGTATTCATGTATTAATTTATTCATTTATTATTATTATTTAAATATGCAAATTGTGTTACAATATGGAAATTGTTCTAAATATCGTGTTTCATGTTTCACAAAAGGAAAAATGTCTTAAGGTTTTCAAGTGGAATGAGGGTGAGTGAGAAAAAAAGTACAAACAAACAACAACAACAAAAACCTTAAAGTAACAGTTCCCCCCAAAATACCCAAAATTGTATCATCTGCCTACTCACATGCCGAACAGAAAATAAGATATTTCAGAGAACATTGTGGTCCAAAAAAGATTAGGCCCCACTGACTTTTACTGCAGAGAAAAAAAAAACATATCTTCTTTTGTGCTGTACAGGAAAGAAACCCGTACACATTTGCAATGACATTGAAAGGAAATGTATAGATGTGTGTAACCATGCAGCAGATACTGTACTGTAGCTCCTTCAAAAATCTTTCCAGCAAAAGCTAGAAAGCTCAGATCATTTCAGTACTATTTCCCAGCTGAAACCGGTTCCCTCCTTCCCTTCACTTTGCAGTGAACACAATGTATTTTTTATGACACTCACTGCTTTACTCAGTCTTCGGTGGGTCACTTCAGGTGATGGTTTAAAGTAAGAACAGCAGGCTGTCGTCTCCAGAAGGGCAACTAGGACACGGGCACGTTATTACCGAGAGCCGGCGGGTTGAAGGAGGAGTGTCACGTAAATGTTTAAGAATGATGACAAAAATGAGCCTATTCATCAAAATCTGACATTCCTTTCCCCTTATTATCAAGTTCCGTTCAGCCCATGCCAATCACTCGCTAAAGGCAATTGAAATGTCTTTTGTCCTAATCAGGCTCATTTCAGATACAAACCAGAGGCGGTGGGTATTAACATTCATTTTCCCTCCGGCGTCCCAGTTTCAGAACATAAATGTGTTTAGATGGCTTGATTGAGCCAGACAATGAATTTTCATCTGATGCTGGTTGACGTGTAATTTTGCCTTTTTTTTTATCTTCCCTTGTTCAATTACATCCATAACTAGTTCAAGACATCATCTTGACCAGTATGGATTGATATGATCAAGTGACTGTTACACGAAGGGCGTTTCAGGGTCAACATGCTCATTTTCTGCATATCAGACAGGTGAAACCTAACAGAAGAATGCAGCATGCATGAGCTGGACATCTGAAGATATTGACCCAAGTAAATGTAGTGTTAAGAAGTTAAATTAGTGTATACGAATGGTTAGATTCAGTGAACCAATTGCACATGTTTCACAGGTTAATTTGAGTCATCACTCAATAGTGTTCACATTCAAACGTCTGTGACACTATGGCACCAGAAGCAATGACAATCTACTGTATAGTCTGTCACATACAGGAAAACATAAGTGAATCATATTTTGTCCATAGCTTGTTTGTGGCATGTTTTCAGACGTTGTTGGTGAAACTAAGGTCTGAAAAGTTTTAAAATATTACATTAATTTATGTAATCTATCTAAGGATTCTAACATTTGAATGTTTTTACAGTTCCCTGAAGTATTCATTATTTTCAGCCCCAAAAAATGACTTAGAAAGCCATGTTAATGGTATCATATCTCAAAAATGATGGCTGCTGGCCTCGTAGGAGATGGTAGATACATACACAAACGTTCCCTTCAAGTTCAAATGATTCGGTATCTCCTCAGAGTCCAAATATTTTCCAAATTGCCCCTAAAGTTGGGGGGGGGGGACTTAATTAGATCCATTAAAACTAAAAATAAATCCTTTGACTGACTTTATCAATTTTGAATAAATATGAGTTGAATAAATACATGTGAGCATGTTATTATCTGCAATAAATAATAGTGATCAATGTGTGTTGGTTTGAATAAATGAATGAATGAATGAACGAACGAACAAACAAACAAAAATAAACAACTGATCAATGTGTTTGAATAAATGAATGAATGAATGAATGAATGAATGGATGGATGGATGGATGGATGGATGGATGAATGAATGAATGGTTTTAGGTCACCAAAAATAATAGTGATGAGTGAGTGAGTGAGTGAGTGACTGATTGAATGAATAAGTGAGTTATTGAGTGAATAGGTGAGTGAGTGAGTGACTGATTCACTGAATGAGTGACTGAATGAATGAATGAATGAATGAGTGTGAGTGAATGAAGGAATTAATAAATGAGTGAGTGAGTGAGTGAGTGAGTGACTGATTGAATGAATAAGTGAGTTATTGAGTGAATAGGTGAGTGAGTGAGTGACTGATTCACTGAATGAGTGACTGAATGAATGAATGAATGAATGAGTGTGAGTGAATGAAGGAATTAATAAATGAGTGAGTGAGTGAGTGAGTGAGTGACTGATTGAATGAATAAGTGAGTTATTGAGTGAATAGGTGAGTGAGTGAGTGACTGATTCACTGAATGAGTGAGTGACTGAATGAATGAATGAGTGTGAGTGAATGAAGGAATTAATAAATGAGTGAGTGAGTGAGTGAGTAAATCAATGAACGAATTAATGAATATTTTAGGTCACCAAAAATAATAGGGATCAGTTTATTGTTTTGAATAAATGAACAAACAAACAATGGGAGATTAAGACTCCCCCATGTTATCCTTCACCTAATAGCTTAATTCCTCAATAATGTTTGCTTTGGAAACTGGTTAGATCAAATCACTAAAAGCAACCTGTTCAGTTGGTGTAGGACGTAACAGATGTAACATGTAACATAAATAGCAATGTGTGACATCTGTGTCACAAAAGATCCATGTCTTTGAGGTCTGAACTTGACATAACGCACCCGCAGAATTTGTGTGTCAACACCTCCACGCTCAGAACATCTCCACTCTCTCGCTGCTATTGATTTCCTTCAGCACCTTGTCATCCTTGTTTCTCAGCCTCTGTAGGACACTTCTCAGGGAGTTGTAGAGGAGCATTTGTCTTATTCATGAGAAGCACCCCACATTACAGAGTATTCGGTCTTAACAACTTCTCTTTGGGTCTCTATGGTCCTTGTTTCCGACCTACAGAAACTGCTGACCCATCCAGAAATTATTTAAACAGATGCTTCTCCTCGTCCTCCTCTCCCGTGTACCTGGTGCCTGAGTCTGTTTCTTCTACCCCATTGCCCTGGTTCCTCTCTGATTTCCCAGGCCTTGGGTCTGGACATCTGCTAACCGATTCCCAAACCTCTGTAATACATCTGTGTATCACACACATTAGTCCTTGGTTACAGCTTCCTTCAGCTGCATAAACTGAAGTTCTGGCTACTCACTGGTCAGCTTCAGTAGAGGCCAAATCTGCACCATTACTTGGTCAAAAAGCATGGATGGCAGCATCCAGGTTGTGTACTTCCAGAGCCCAAATTAAGCTGCTGCTAAACTAACTGACCTGTAAAAAAAAATCTGAACAGTCTTTAAATGTCAACATGAAATCAACATCGACCCTATTTCCTCTCTTTATACATTGCTAGTCTTATTGTAAAAGATTCATTGGTGTATGCTCAGTTTTATTTTTTGACCATCCAATCTTTTTTTTTTTTGAATATCCTGTTGCACTGTTGCACTGTCGCAATATGTCATATTCTCATGTCACACATGTAAAATAGGTTGTGAAGGCCACAAATATTAGGGTTGGTAAAATGTTTAAATGTTTTTGAAAGACGTGTCCTATGCTCACCAAGGCAGCATTTATTTGATTAAAAATACAGCAAAAATAGTAATATTGTGAAATATTATTACAATTTAAAATAGCTGTTTTTTTTATTATAATATGTTTTAAAATGTGATACAAAACTGAATTTTCAGCAGCCATTACTCCAGTCTTCAGTGTCACATCATCCTTCAGAAATCATTCTAATATACTAATTTATTATCAATGTTGGAAACAGTTGTGCTGCTTAATATATATATATATAAATATATATATATATACATATAAGCGCTAAAAATAACAGCATTTATTCAAAATATAAATCTTTTGTAACAATATACACTGCCTTCAAAAGTTTGGGGGCAGTACATTTTTTTATTTTCTTTTATTTTCTTTTTTTTAAAGAAATTAATACTTTTATTCAGCAAGGATGTGTTGAATTGCTAGAATTGTTAGAATGCTGTTCTTTTTAACTTTTTATTAATCAAATAATCCTGAAAAAAAAGTATCACAGTTTCCAAAAAAACAATTTTATATTAAGCAGCACTGACCATCCAATATTTTTTTTTTGAATATCCTGTTGCACTGTCGCAATATGTCATATCCTCATGTCACACATGTAAAATAGGTTGTGAAGGCCACAAATATTAGGGTTGGTAAAATGTTTAAATGTTTTTGAAAGACGTGTCCTATGCTCACCAAGGCAGCTGAAAATTCAGCTTTGCATCACAGGAATACATTACATTTTAAAGTATATCACAACAGAAAACTCTTATATTAAATTACAATAATATTTCACAATATTACTTTTTTTCAGAATTTTTAATCAAATAAATGCAGTCTTGATGAGCAGAAGAGACTTTAAGAAAATAAAAATAAAAAACATTAAAATCTTACTGATCCCAAAATTTGGAACGGCAGATATATGTGTGTGTATTTCTTCGGTAAATTACATTTCTTCTTAAGTTTTATTAATTTTATTTTTATTAATTTGTTACTTTGCTATTTTATTATTACTTTTTTTTTTTTTCTACATATTTCTATTTAGCTTTACAAAAAAACAAACCTAATGAACTTAAAAAAAAAAAAAAACTTTTTTAACAGTAATTACTGTACGTATATAATAACTCATTTGAACTTAAAGGGAACTATATAATACTTAAACAATAACTAACTAATGACTATAATATCAATCAACAAATCAATTATGCTAAAATCCCCAATCACATTTTTATTTTATTTTAGATTTGCCTTTTGTAGTTCTCTCACAACAATCCTCTCTGTTTCTCCTCCGTCCTTTCTTGCCATCTCTCCATCTTTATCCTTGAGGAATGAAAGTTTAATGGTCTCAGCTGTTGCCAGCTCACACCCCAGCTGTTGCCCCGGTGCAACAAGCCATCCTTAATCAGTAAACGACCACAGCTTTCATTTTGTCTCCTTTTGCATGTCTTTGATGTGAGTGAAGGTTCAGTTTAGGTGCCAGCACACATCTGCGCTTGGATCTGCTCGCACCTTCAAACATGGCAATGTGCCGGCGGTTTACTTTCTTCTTGCTATTTTTTCATTAGGATGAACCTCGTCCCACAGCAAGAACCTGGCGGATGGGTAAATGGATCAAACTGAAAATCCTGGAAGAGAACAACAGCTTACTGTTTTGTAAATGTTAACAAAGGTAGACGTTGAACGTTGGTAAAAGCTGAAAATCTAATAATGTTCTGTTTGATCTTCTCCTGTCATAAAATGTTTTAAAATCTACATTGAGATTCCTCTCTATTTGTCTTTAAAGGGGTCACCGGATGCGACATGCACTTTTACAAGTAGTTTGAACTGAAATGTGTGTTGGCAGTGTGTGTACACAACCACCCTATAATGATAAAAATCCACCCAGTGGTTTTTTTTAATCTACTAAAATCATTACCCCTTTCTCAAATCAAGCCGTTCTCAGCTTCTTGTCTGTGTGACGTCACATGGACAAAGCCCCTGCCACGATTGTTTGATTGACAATAGCATTTCAGCACAGACTGGACTGGTGTCTTACCTTAGACCCGCCCTGAGTGAGCTGTCATCAGTCCGCCATTGTTTCACCGCCGGAGCAGATGTAGACAAGAATGGCTCCTAAGCGATTGAGGTGTTCTGTTGTTGGATGTAATAATGAACATAGCAGTCATCATTTACTCCCGACATCTGAGCCGCTGAAGACGCAGTTGATTACATTTGTTTCTGAAGGGAATGCGTCCCCAATCTACCTAAATGCGTTTATGTTTGCGCGAATCATTTGTGATCCAGCTTCACCTCCAGAAGAAGTGAGTATAAGGTTTTTTTTATGAATCTTTGCAAATCGCCTTTCCTAATAATGTGCTAGGTAGCAAGTTTCACGATGAATGCGGCTAAAGTTTACCGTCTCTCAGAGAGCAGCTTGGAAGAGAGGGGCAGGGTGAGCAGAGCTCATTTGCATTTAAAGCGGCATGCAAGAAAACAGCTTGCTCTGAAAAGAGCTGTTTTTGGCAAGGTAAAAAGGGTGTTGTTTTACACTACCATTGAGAAATTTTAACCAAAGTATGTTATAGGCTTTTCATTAAGACCCTAAAGAATCATATTAACTTGTGGAAAATGGACATCCGATAACCCCTTTAAAGAACTTACCCTCGTAACCATATTTTCTGCTAAAATACCATTTGTTACTGCAGTTTTAACTGTGGTTAGCATCCATTGTCATCAAAACAAGCAATAACAATTTTAAGATAGAATGATATTTTTACATAAATTACAGTTACAATACACTGAACAAAGCTGGTATAGAAACATTTTTCACTAAGAATTTGCTAGTAAATTTCACATTCACAAATCATCAAGTAACACAATGAATGAAATACGGATATGTGAAGTAAAAAAAAATGAAAGAGCAAAAAATTGTTTTATATATCTACCATTATACTGTATATACTTTATTTCAAATAGTTGCCAAGGCAACGTTTCTATTTTTATGTAATATATATACATAATTGTTTGTATTTTAGCTTTATTTTAATTAACAACTATTTTGAATATTTAGTTTTAGTTAACAACTAAAATAGCAACACTGATCTTATATTATAATTATTATTATTATTTTTATTATTATTATTTTATTTTTTTTTTTTTTACTTCCAAACAAGAACATAATGATTCCATATTGGAATGATTCCATATTGGAATTAATTGCCCACCACGCACCACAGTGTTAAATAGAACATTTTAAAAAGTAATAACATCACATTTTCATTACGTTTGTACCTTTGTTAATTTTTATAGTATGTTCTTCCAGAAATATTGTCAGACTCTGTTCCGTGTCTGTGTGTGTTTCCTTCCCCCACGTGCTCCATGTTATGATTATTTCCTTATTTGGTCTTCCTGTTCCTGTCCTGATTGTGTTATCATTTGTTCCAGGTGTTCCCCGTTCTGTTCCATTGTTCCCAGGTGTGTCCCATTAGTTTCAGTGTATTTATAGTGTTTTCTGCCCCTCGTTTCCCAGGAGGGAAGGGATCTACCGGTGTCTGGGGAGTGTCCGGGCCCGAGCCAGAACCAGCCCACCATCAAGCCCGCCAGCTGCGACTCTCTCCAGCCTGTCGGCCATTCCTCAGTCAAGCCCGCCGTCCGCAGCACTCTCCAGCCCGCCAGCCATTCCAAAACCAAGCCCGCCAGCCGCGGCATTCACAAGCCCGCCGGCCGTGGCTCTCTCCAGCCCGCCAGCGGTTCCTCAGTCAAACCCGCCGACCATGCCTTTCACCCCGAACCTAAAGGAGAATCGAAGGAGGAGAAGGCGGTTGGGCTCCAGGCCCAGAGCTCACTTCAGTGTCAGCTCCAGGCCCAGAGCTCGCTCCAGTGTGGGCTCCAGCCCCAGAGCTCGCTCCAGTGTGGGCTCCAGCCCC
>NW_015651514.1:319565-328744 GCF_001515625.1 Sinocyclocheilus rhinocerous | reverse complement strand
AGTCCTGTCCCCGAGTCTAGCCCAGTGAGGGCTCCTGTCCCCGAGTTTAGCCCAGTGAGTGATCCAGTCCCCAAATTTAGCCCACGGAGGGTTCCAGTCCCCAAGTTTAGCCCACTGAGGGCTCCTGTCCCCGAGTTTAGCGGCCCCTGAGCTCCCTGTGCCGCCATGGCACCCTGGACTGCCTGATCCTCTCTGGAGGTATTCCCCGTGTCCCAGTCCATGTCCCAGTCACCAGCCTCCAGGGCGCCCACCCCCCCTCCCTGGTGGAATTGTTATGGCGCGGGACGCACCTTCCAGGAGGGGGGAGTAATGTCAGACTCTGTTCCGTGTCTGTGTGTGTTTCCTTCCCCCACGTGCTCCATGTTATGATTATTTCCTTATTTGGTCTTCCTGTTCCTGTCCTGATTGTGTTATCATTTGTTCCAGGTGTTCCCCGTTCTATTCCATTGTTCCCAGGTGTGTCCCATTAGTTTCACTGTATTTATAGTGTTTTCTGCCCCTTGTTTCCCTTCCGGTATTGATCGTCTATTCCCGTGTCCTACGTGTGATTCCTGTGGTGTAAATGTCAATAACGACTGTGTATCCAGATTCTCCAGCGTTCTCCTCATTCCTTGTTCCTCGCTCCTCACCATAGGTGCACCGTGACAAATATCAGTTTGATCCATTTGTTCCTTCACCAAAGCTGGTTTGCCTAATATAAACAAACAAACAGAAAAGTTAACATGGCCTTTTTAGATTTCTTGTGTAATGAACTGTTGTATAAGAGCACTGAATATCAGTCGTGACGTCCCACAGATAATGCTTAAATAAAGCTCTTCCCGAGGAATTTTGTACGAAATTGACACATCTCTTTGTTTATTCAGATCTCTTTTTGTTTAAAGTTGCATGTCTACCTCATGGGGTTACAGCTCCATCTACCCAGCAGGCAATTGTGAAAAATCTCAGTTCTACATGTTTCGCGTGCCGCTCTCCAATAGCAGAACTTGGCTGAAGATAAAACCACAAGCTATGGTAAATGGGCCAAGGATAAAGACAGAGATAAACTCTATTTGATGACGAAAGCTCCAGATTCCTGCCGAGTCTCCTCATCTTCAGCAGGTGGGCTATTTTTGACTCGGCCCATACTGTTCATACTATAAAACACTTCTACGGGAAAAGAGCACATAGTGAGTGGATAAACCGTTGGGTGACTGGATATTTTGATGAACCGTTACTCTCTTGTTAGTGTTAATGCACTATCAATCGTCCACAGCGTGCATTTTATTGTTGGTATTAAGTCATTAAAGGTCAGTATTACGTAATTTGCCTGACACTTTTATCCAGAGTGACTTACAGTGCATTCAAGGTGTCCATTTTATCAGTTCTTGAGATCCCTGGAAATCAAACCCATGGCTTTGGTGTTGTTAGCTGTATGCTTTACTGTCTGCGCTACTGTGTTCATAAACAAGTACAGTCAAAACTAGTAAAAAAGTACGTTTTTTTTTAATGTTTTGAGGGGATTTTTAAATTGTTTTCTATGTGAATATATTGTAAAAAAATATATAATTGATTCCTGTGATCAAAGCAAAATTTTCAGCATCATTAATCCAGTCTTCAGTATCACATGATCCTTCAGAAATCGTTCTAATATGCTGATGATTTTTATTATTATGCTGAAAACAGTTGTGCTGCTCATTTTATTTTATTTTATTTTATTTTATTCAGCCTGTGATATAGTTTTGTCAGAACACTTTGATGGGTAAACGTTTTAAAAGAACAGCATTTATTCAAAATAGAATTATTTTGTAAAACAAAACAAAAAATTATTGGCTTTTGTACGGTGGTATATATTGTTACAAAATAATTATACTTTGAATATATTTTCCAACTCTACATTGTTGTTATTACCAGGGTTTAAATTGGTCCGGGGCCGTCATCGATATTAACACCAGGGCTCGACATTAACGCTTCATTAACGCCAGACAAATAAAGACTAAAAAAACATCAGTAACCAAAAATAACTATGTAAACACCAAAACGCAAGTATTAGTCTGATTTTATTACATTTAGAGTAAGTGGCGAATAGTGGATATAGCTACTGTATATAATGCATCTATTGACGGAATAAGGTTGCGCTGCTGAGGCGAGGCTCACGCAGCCTCTCCAGGAGAAATCAAAACGCGCAACACTAAGAAACTCAGCATCCTGAGGTAAAAATTCAAAATGGAAAGTTTTTATATTTAAAATACAGTTAGTTAGGCAACATCACACAATGTTTTCACCATTACGACTGTTAGCTCTATAAACAGTTCAATAAGCAAATACAATAATATTAGGTCACTGCATTTTAGGCGGAAACAGAGCGCATCTCACAGCAACCAGCCATTCACTCAATACCTCCCCCCCCCCAATTTAACAAATCCCAATTTAACCCCTGGTTATTAGTGTATTTTTCTTAAAATAAATGCAACCTTGATGCGCATAAGAGACGTTTAAAAAAAACATGTATGTTTCATACTTTTTATTAGTGTATGAATAAAAAAAAATAAAAAAAACATGTCGGGTTTTTGAGCATCTGTTTCATCCATAGATGTTGTTTCATCCACAGATATTTCAAGTGTTGTAGGAGATGGAAGGTTAATTACTGAGGAAACACAAAGTTCTCTCAGAAAGATTGACGTGACCACATTTCTCGCTCACGGCACAAACAAATGCTCAGCTCAAAGACAAACATCTCTCACAAGTTTGGTGAAATGAGTTCTAGTAAAAATTCAAAATGGAAAGTTTTTATATTTAAAATACAGTTAGTTAGGCAACATCACACAATGTTTTCACCATTACGACTGTTAGCTCTATAAACAGTTCAATAAGCAAATACAATAATATTAGGTCACTGCATTTTAGGCGGAAACAGAGCGCATCTCACAGCAACCAGCCAATTAATTGCTGATTGATTCCGTGTTTTGAACGAATCGGTTGAGTCAAAGTTTCATTAGCATGTATAAACATTTGATGAATCTGCTGCTCACGGCACAAACAAATGCTCAGCTCAAAGACAAACATCTCTCACAAGTTTGGTGAAATGAGTTCTAACACACACACACACACACACACACACAGTGTTTTAAAGCACATCTAATTTAATCAAGATGACTTTGCCTTGATTAAACTCTCTCGGGAGCTGGCGAGCCGGTCCGATCTCTCCCCAGTTCATTTTCCTCAGCAGCATATGCTGGAAGGTATGCTTTCCCGTCTGTCTGCCTCCAAACATCCCCATCTTTCAATTAATCCGTCTCTGGCTTTCACACTACCAGTCATGGAGATGTGAGCCTGTCATTTGCACTTACTCCTTTAGAAAATGACAAAAACAGACATTTGCTACAGCCATTGGGTATCTGTGGCAGTCTAAACATAATAAGGAAACAATAACTGTTTCCGTTGTAAAACTGCCAGCTGCCAGTTCAGAGTTTTCAGAAATAGATACAAAGAACTGTGACACGAAAAGCAGCAGACAGGAAAAAAATATATGTAAATGTCATGCTTTTAAGAGTCCTACAAAAGCAAATTAGTCACATATAGCTAGAACATACATTCATACATATATATATATATATATATATATATTGCAAGTTATCGCAAACGCTTGATTGCAGTTGTTGCTGCTAAGGGTGGCCCAACCAGTTATTAGGTTTAGGGGGCAAACACTTTTTCACACAGGGCCATGTAGTTTTGGGTTTTGTTTTCCCTTAATAATAAAAACCTTCATTTAAAAACTGCATGTTGTGTTCACTTGTGTTATTTTTTACTAATATTTAAATTTGTCTGATGATCTGAAACATTAAAGTGTGACAAACATGCAAAAAAATAAGAAATCAGGAAGGGGGCCAACACTTTTTCACACCACTGTATATATACACACACACACACACATATATATGTATGTTCCGCGCTGCGGCGCGGTTAGCGCTCACACTACATGCGTACAGCACCCAACTGAACCGCGCTCTGGCCCACCTCTTCCAACAGAGCCACGGAGCAAGGGACGGCTAAACGAACCGCGCCCGAACGCGGCACAGAGCGATCACACTAGTCAAACGAACTGGGCTTCGGGGGTCAAACGCGCTCGGGCACGGTTAAGATTTCCTAGTGTGAGTCCACCCTTATTCTCCCGCATCCCGCACACACGAGTCTCTGCCCGCCCGCACTCGCCCATCAAGTGTTGTCTCGCGCCACACTCTGTTGAGTTGGGTCCCGCGATAGTGCAGGTCTCTACTCGGAAGGTGCCTGTTATACTATTATGATGGCTCTGTACTCTTGAGCATAACTTGTTTTTTCTATAACAAACTATAAAATATTTTCTATAAATACGTTAATGCCCTGGCAGTGGCAAATAGCTTTGGTTTTATATTTAATTTGATTACATTCATGTTTAAATTGAGATTTACAAGAAATATTTTAACTGCTACTATGTAAAAGGAATACTGCTGTAAAAAAAAAAAAAAGCACCTTATTTGTTTAAAGTGTTTGCAAACCAAATATTATTGCACTTTGGTTCATATAGCAGTACTTTTAAATGAAAAAAGTGAACAACACACTATACGGCTTTTTTTTTTTTTTTGCAACAAAATAATTAGTAGTTAAAATATTGACCAGCAGGGTCTAACTGGGTCACGGTAACCAGCTAAACCTTGACCGCTTGTTCTTTCAGAAGAACCATGGGGGGAAAGTAAATTATGGTTACCACAGTTACCCATTCAATTCTATGTTAAAAAATAAAGAGAAATATCCAAAAGACTTTAGATTTTAAATGTTTTGCACTTCAAAGTAAGCAAAAAAAAATATATATATATTTTTTGTTTTTTTTTCATTTTGCCATCCAGTTAAATAAAAAAAGCAAAGGCCGGTCACTGCAATGAATACCAGCAGTTCAGGGCCAAGCTGATGGGAGACTAGAGTAAATTCATATAAAATAGATTCAACTGAACAAACCACCAATCATTTTGTGCATTCTAGACCAACTGAATGCTGTTCGAACCAAATTAACCTCTGTAGGTACTAGAAACACAGTAAGGTCATGGGTTTGATTCCCATGAAGCACACATACTTGTAAAGCATCATATGAATGCACTGCAAGTCACTAGGGATAAAAATGTCTGCCAAATGAATAAATGTACATACAAATGTAAGTGCACTATAAGTCACTTCAGATAAAAGCATCTGCTAAATGACTACTTACTAACAATAATAATTGCAAAACAATAACTAACACTATAAGGGTAAGTGGCCCGTCTCAAAATGAATCTGGTGTCTAACTGTCCATTTCATTCCAAGCACATATGGATTTATTTATCGTGTCACCTTAAGCGCAGTCCTTGCTTCTGTTTAAATTGAGACACCTGCTTGATGTCAGACCCGAATCTACAAGACAGAGTGCTTTTCATTTTCAAGGTGCTTGATCTCAGGAACCTTTCATGTCTGGAGAAACAAGTCTCTTTTGACTCTGCCGCCCCCACAATTCCCCGGAAAAAGACCTTTCAAGTTTTAAAGTGTTGTTCTTGTTGCTTCTCAAATACGTTTTTCAAAAACCATCAGTCCGTATCGATTAAAATTCGGTCGGTCTGCAACTCTTCTGGACTTAGGAAAGCTTTTACTGCTGTTTGTATTTGAGGGCAAGTACCGACAGGACCACGAAAGGCGAAGGAAGATCACACGGCGTTCAGAAACAACGGAAAACCACAGAGGAGTATGGAGTGCTTTGGTTGAGTTGCTGATGGAGCGAACTGAAACTGAAAGTACAGCAGATTTCCTCATTTGGTGTGTTTTTATACCCTTTATAAGTGGTATACAGAACAAAAAAATATCACTAAAACATGTGCGGGACAAGCTCTAGAATCAAAATGGAAAAAAATTATTAATTAATAAAAATTATTACTATTGGAGAAATTTAGCATTTCATTACTTGCTCACCAATGGATGCACTGCAGTGAATGGGTGCCGTCAGAATGAGAGTCCAAACAGCTGATAAAAACAATTAATCACTTAATTAATCACTAATCCACAAGTAATCCACACCACTCCAGTCCATCAGTTAACGTCTTGTGAAGTGAAAAGCTACGTGTTTGTAAGAAACAAATCCATAATTAAGACTAATTTAACTTTAAACTGTCACTTCTGATAAAAATATGAGCCCAAAATCCATAATAACGCATCCTCTATTGTCCATCACAATTCACCAATATCTTTGCTTGGAACTATTTTGGATTGTTGTCACTTGTAAACGGTGCTTAATCTGTGCATATTTCTCTCCTGATTCAGACAAGACGACTTTTTCACTGGAAGAAGCAATATTACGGATCAAGGACTTAGAATTGAAGCAACAGTTTAACATTTAAAATGCATTAATAATTGATTTTTACCTTACAAGCATGCAGCTTTTCCCTTCACACGATGTTTACTGATGGAGTGTTGTGGATTACTTGTGGATTATTGTGATGTTTTTATCAGATGTTTGGACTCTTATTCTGACGGCACCCATTCACTGCAGAGGAGCCATTGGTGAGCAAATTAAGTAATGCTACATTTCTCCAAATTGTCATTTTTGAGTGAAATAAATAATACAAAATAATGTTTGTTAAAATAATACAGTAATTGATGTAAAAAATAATATGTCATAATATTTGCTGTAACTTACTTCAGGAGAGAAATCCACAAAGATTGAAAGAAGCAAATCAATTACTGACTCTTTATGAATAATGAAATTTGAAGAAGTTCATTAATAATCTCACACACACAACAAATTCACCAATGATTTAATTAAAAGATAGATCACTAGCCTTTTTTTTGGGGGGGGGGGGGTAAACAATGGAGAATTAAATTCTATGAAAACATCTTTCCACGAATAAATTTTCTTTCCATTTAACTAATTAACTGCAATTAAAAAGTTTGTGAGCACACAGATGCACTCATCAGCAGCATGAAATTGCTTATTATTCACATGCAAACTGCTCTTAATATCAAGACAATATTTTTGCATACTTGCCCAGCCAATTACCATTGACACTAATGACACAGGAATGCATGCTGCCGTGCCGTGGTTTTATGTTTAAATGATGTTTTAATGATAATAGTAAGCCTCTTAGTTGAGTAAACATTGTCTACCTGCAGTATTGTTGCTAATGGACACAAATCTGAGCTCTCTGAGGATTTCTGATTGAGTAATCATATGTATGAAAGACATAAAAGGACCCAAATTATAAAAAGCATTGATAACTTTACAAACGGTTTAATACAAAGTACCAGGAGCATCAACGCTAACCATGCGTTTGGTAAAAAAAAATGAGAAAAAAATCTCCTTATCACCTTTAGGAGGCCAACAATCATAAAATCACACTGGGGATATAAGCACACAATTTTCTTATAAAGCATATTATGTTTGGCCTGATGTTTGATGGATTTTCTGCTAAACAGATTTCTTTTCATGCACAGCTCCTATAGATGTAGTTGTAAACAGCGAGTTTGACCTCCTCCCTGACTCGTGTTTTGTATTTGGACGTGTTTTGTATTAATGCAGACTCTCTCAGGAAAGGAAGACCAAAAGTGAATCGTGATATTTCAAAGTCAAGGTTGCAAACAGAAAATAATTCGAGGGAAATGGTAATGTGCACTGGTGCAAATAAATGTTGCCTCTCCCTCTGCTAATATAAGAAATGTACATGTGATCGGCTGTGTTTCCAGTTTGATGAGGTGATGAAGAAAATGTCTTTATGATTTTGAACATTATATGAGAAAAATAAATTGTGTGTTAATAAATTGCATAGTCTTCTCAAGCTGAAATAATATATTGCAAGCCTTACTATCAAGGGTGTGAAACTAAAATGTGCTTATTAAATCCTGATATTTCTACATACATACAGTGCCTTGAGAAAGTATTCATACCCCTTCATTTATTTCACGTTTTGTTGTTGCAGCCTGCTTTAAATTACTTTTTTTCCACATCAATCTACACTCTATACACCATATTGACAAAGCAAAAACAGAATTTTCACAACTTTGTAAATTAATTAAAAATAAAATAAACTGAAATAAGTACACTGCATAAGTATTCATACCCTTAACTCAGTACTTAGCTGAAGCACCTTTACAGCCTCCAGTCTTTTTGGGTATGATGCGACAAGATTTGCACATCAGCATTTGGCAATTATCTGCTATTCTTCTCCTTACCTCTCAAGCTCTGTTAGGTTGGATGGGGGCAGATGCACATTTTCAGATTTCTCCAGAAATAACTGATTGGGTTCAAGCTCAGGCTCTGGCTGGGCCACTCAAGGGCATTCACAGAGTTGTCTATAAGCCATTCTTGCTGTGTTTAGGTTCATTGTCCTGTTGGATGAGCAGAGCTGGTTTCCTTCAAACATGATGCTTAGAATTGAGGTTCATCAGACCAGAGAATCTTGTTTCTCACAGTCTAAGGGTCCTTTAGGTGCTTTTTTGCAAATTCCAAGTGTGTTTTCGTCTTCACTGAAGAGAGGATTGAGTCTTGCCACACCGCCATAAAGCCCAGATCGGTGGAGTGTTGCAGTGGTGTTTGTCCTTCTGTAGATTTCTCCTATCTCCACATATGATCATGGAGCTCAACTAGAGTGACCATCAGGTTCTTGGTCACCAGTCTAGACAAGGTCCTTCTTCATCAGTTGCTTAGTTTGGCCAGGAAGAGTCCTGGTTGTTTCAAACGTCTTCCATTATGGACAATGAAGGCTACATGATTCTGTGAACCTTCAATAAAGCAGAATTTTTTCTGAACTCTTCCCCAGATATGTGGCTTGACGCAAACCTATTTCTGAGCTCTACAGTTCTTTTGACCTCGGGCTTAGTTTTTGCTCTGATATGCATTTTCAGCTGTTAGACTTTTTATTAAGATGTGTGTGCCTTTCCAAATCATACCCATTCAATTGAATTTGCCACAGGTTAACTTCACTCGAAGTGTAGTAACATCTACAAGCAATATGAATGCTCCTGAGCTAATTTTCAACTGTCCCAGATAAGGGTTTGAGTACTTATGCAATGGAATCATTTAAGTTTTTTTATTTTTAATACTTTTGCAAAGATGTTAAAAACTTGTTTTTTTGCTTTGTCATTATGGTGTAGAATGATGTGGAAAAAAAGTAATTTAAAGCAATTTAACATAAGGCAGCAACATAACAAAA
>NW_015651514.1:318876-319320 GCF_001515625.1 Sinocyclocheilus rhinocerous | reverse complement strand
TATATATATATATATATATTAGTGCTGTCAAAATTAGCGCGTTAACGTAGGCGATTAATTTTTTCAGTTTAACGTGTTAAAAATATTTAACGCCGTTAACGCAGGGGCGTTTCCGGCAACCACAGCTACCGTTTTTTTACCGTAAATTTTACAGATTTTTTTTTACAGTGTAGGCTACTCGGCGCACGCTCTTCAATTGCACGCACAAAGGCGCCGGTGTTCTGACGGTTTGTGCTACCCTGTCAGATTTTGCTACCTCCCATTAAAACAAATGGTAGCATAATTCGATAGCGAAAAAGTGCTTCCAGCATGATATTAATAAGGTTTGAGGCTTTATTAACATGTACACCTATACCCCAACCCTAAACCTACCCTTACAGTAGGATAGATACAGTGTTGGTAGCATAATCTGATAGGTAGCATTATTTGTCAGAACACCGGCCC
>NW_015651514.1:277012-315043 GCF_001515625.1 Sinocyclocheilus rhinocerous | reverse complement strand
TAACCCAGCTGCTGTGATGTCTGTTCATCAAAGAACAAAAGGAAAAAAGAGGAAATCAATAACTTTTATAGCTTTAAGGATTCATCTATATTTAATTTAGAATTTAGTGTTTGATAACTTTATTCAATTTCTGTATATTTTCTACTTGCTGAAGGGCACAGGTAGCTAAATATGACATTGGTTATAATAGGTTTATGTGAAGATTGTTTAAAGTTCACTTAAATTAGAAGTTATTTTTATTAAAGTCTAATACATATTAAAATTGATAGCTCTCAATTATACTGTAATGTTGAATGGCTATAGTCAATGGTTAAATATTAGGGAACATTTTTTTTTTATAGAGGCATCAGTAGTATTGGTGTCAGTGATACTGGCCTTCAGTCATAAAAAAAAGATGCCATTAAACAAATATTAAAAATATACTGTCTTGATGTTGTTTCTACATTAATTTGAAGATTAAATGTGAAAATATTGCAATATAAAATTATATTTAAGAAGTTTAATGTTAGGTGGGATTAATCGCGATTAATTTCAGAAAAAACATGTGATTAATTAGTTGTTGTTTTTTTATCGATTGACAGCACTAATATAGGCCTATATATACAGTATATACACACACACAGTGATACACACACACAAATATATGTTTGTTTACTATAGAAACAGTATGTCAAGCTATGTCAAGATCATACTTTACAGACAAAGAAAAAAAGGAGGCTAAACAATGAGATTTTTTATTTTATTTTTATTTTTTATTTTGCACCTAATCTGGGGTCACGTATTTTGAGTCACCCAAAATAAAAATATCAACTAAACTATTTTGTGCTTTAAATGAAATTTGCATATTAAAAAAAAGTAATACATAAGGTTGCTAACTATCTATCTATCTATCTCCAAAACGTGTGTCTGTACAAAGATTTACTTGGGGGTAAAATAAAAATCAAAAATCCACACTAAAAAAAATATATTCATTGGAGGAAAAAGTGACAATTAGCCCCGGTCTCCCCAATATAAGGGACACAAATGACAAGTTATAAGTCTAAAAAGCATTACATGAGTATTAAACCTGCTTTACATTCAGTTAGAAACATTTGGTTATTGTAATTTAATATGCATTCTTATTTGAATGCACAAACAACTGATTTATTAAAAATGTTAAATGTTTATAAATGACTTGTTGTTGTTTTTTACATCAATCATTTATCCTCTTTGATTCCTATTCGCTCAGGAGGAAAGACAGTCCTCAAACAAACTCATCTTGAGAGCAGATGCTGGTGAACACCTGCATGATCCACGGAGACAAACCCTCAGCTGATTCCTTCAGCTGCTTCTGACGTTCCTTTTAAAATAATAGAGATCTTCCATGATGTTTGACATCCCTGCGCTGGCGTGCGGGGAGCATTCGGATTACAGTTTGCTTTTAAGGATCCCGGCACGTTCCACAGCGAGCTCTTTTTTTCCCTGTGATCTCTCCAGGAAAGAGCTTTTGAGAGCAGATCTTACAGCGGGGCTTTACCACATGCAGCGGATATGGCTGGGAGGTCATTGTAGAAGCGTGTTTAGGCCGAGGATTGCAGCTGTTTATACTTCAGACTGCATAATGTTAGCGGGAGCTTAGCGGCTAACGATCAAGGCTAATAACCCAAAGGCCCTGGGTTCAAACGCTAGAAAGGCTGATCTCATGAACCTCACAGAACAGCCATGAAGACATCTGATGCCTATTTACACAAAGACAGCAACGGACTGACTTCTATTCAGTCTTTGGGAGTCAGAGAGTACGTTGCATATGTATATAGTATATGCCACTGTTCAAAAGTTTGGGGAAGAAGTTTCTTATGATCATCAAGGCTGACTTTATTTGCTAAAACTACAGTAAAAATATTGCTGTGATGCAAAGCTGAATTTTCAGCATCATTACTCCAGTCTTCAGTGTCACATGATCCTTCAGAAATCAATCTAATATGCTGATTTGCTGCTCAAGAAATTATTATCACTGTTCATATTTTGATAAACAGAAAGATACTGTCACTTTTGACCAAATTAATGTTTTTGCTGAATAAAAGCATTCATTTCTTAAAAAGAAAGGCCTTAAATTGCACATAGTTTCTTTCTAAAGAGTCAGATACATACAGATGTCATATTTCTCCAACCAAATTAACATGCACAGTGCATGCAAATAAGAAATAATGAAGTAATTTAAGAGTTTCCATACACTTATTTTACAGTAGTGATGCTCACTATACTGTTGGTTTTGTTAGAGAGAGGTGATATATAATAGAGTTCATATAATGATGTGTTAAACACTATTAACGACATCAATTGTCTTTAAACTGTTTACTTTCTCTATAAAATTAAAGTGCTCATTGTATTTGCAGACACATACGGCGCTCATTTGTTACTTAATTGTTCTAACATGTGGTTAAATGCGGACTTAATTGCAATTATATTTCCATCATTTGACATTGTTAGTTGCTTTAGAAGTATGGTGCAGCTGCAGAATGTTAATTTTTTTTTTCTTCTAAGCATGAACAAAGACTATTAATGCTAGCAATATAACAAATAGTAAAAATTAAGGGTATTTGTGTCTAAATATTTGACAGGTAGACATGATCTTATTTCTGTATTGTACACAGTTACTCCACAACATTCAATTTCCAACTCAGCTCCATCATTTATCTTAATGAACTCTTCTTTTGTGCTTCCCCTGCAATGCTGGATTCAGTGTAATGCGAGCAAGAATACTCTTGATGGATTTTCCCATAAACACATGAAATAGAGAAGAGCTTACCAGTTAATCACTTACACGCTCTAAAAAAAACGTGTTTAATTGGAAAGTTATCAAATAACTCACGACACAGTGTGCCTCCTGAAAGCAGATATTGATTTCAGGTTCCCAGTGCTATTGCACAAATGCCATCTCCAAGAGAGTTTCCCATCAACCGGCACTCGGACAATGATTGATCGTTTACAAAGTGGATAACCATTGATCATTACTCAATCATGGAGATGATTCCAGCCTGTAAAACAGTGTAAAATGTCTAAACAGGTCATTCATCTTTAGACGACCCCGCTTTCACAACGGCTTCATAACAACAACCTCCACCAAATGGGCAGATGTGTCACATTTCTCTGCCGGCACGTCCCGCAAACCCTCAGAGGTCAGTTTTCATTTGTCCGGCTTCTGTCAAAAATTGATATCTCGTGCGAGAAAATGTTCCACTGGATTGTTGCATTTTCCAGTCTTTTACAATCATGAATGCAAAATAAATGCTCAGCAAAGTATGAACCGAGCAAACGCAAACAAAGTTAAGGCATGCTGCAATTCACAAAACACATTTCATGCTGCAGACTTGAAGTCTGGACTTGAATCTCACACTGGATAAAGCTTGTATTGTGCCATGCCGTATATCTGTCCGCACTCGATCAGATATGCCAGTTTGCGCCTGCTGGGCCAATAATTCGGTCCTGCCAGACCTGGCACTGCTGCGGGTGTAAATTAGAGAGATGATTTTTGGACTCTGGGCCTGAAATGTCAGACATCTTGGCGTTTATTCCCTGCTGATCATCAGCAAACTGCTATGGAAGGCTGATTCAGACTTTTACTTTAGAAATAATGGCAAGTCGTAAGCTTAAAGGGAACATTCTATAATTCTGTAGCAATTTAGTCTTTTGTGAGTCTATTCATTTAGTCCCTGTTCAATTGAAAACATTTTTTAAAAAGAAACAGTTCATTGTATAATTCATTCATCATGTAGTCACCCTTATTTTGTTCCAAACCCATCTGACTGGCTTTATTCTGTAGAAAAAAAGATGAAATATAAAACAGAGTGCATAAAAATAAATTATTAACAATGATATTAAAACAACACTTGATATCGAACATTACTTGTTTGGTGGTCTTTTGTATTCAGGTTTGGAATGACATGAGGGTAAGTAAATGAGTGTGAATTGTTTCTTTAAAATACGTATCATGGGAAAACTCAGTTACTTGATAAGATCGATCAGGCACTAATTGTGATTTAAACAGTCACTTTTGCAGCTGCATTATGATTCCAGTGGGCTGAAAGGTTATCAGACCCGTGAAAACACACTTATCGCTTCCGGACATCCACTGCTCCTGTTCAAAAACAGAGTTCAAGGTGTGTTATCAGAGGATGTGCCTGATAATGTCCTAAAGCGGTTGCTTGATGTGTTGCTGGTATTAATATTAATCATATGTGGTTAAACCACCTCTGTTCCAAAACCTGCTGAGCTGCCAGCATTGTAAAGTGCTCCTGATACAGAAAGCTGCTCCAGACAACAAGCATCAACATAATGCTACCTTATAAAATACCCCATTTTAACACAATTCTTCTTGCAGAAGTTATTGCCAGGATGCATTGCAAGAAAGAAAGAAAGAAAGAAAGAAAGAAAGGAAAAGAAAAGAAAATTACATCCAAAATAGCAGATTACTCAAGATAAATGTTAAATCAGACTAATATTTCTGTGGAAGCTTGTTTCTGCCACAGGATAACAACAACAACAATAATAATAATAATAATAATAATAATAATAAAGTAAAAATGTAAGATAAAAAAGATAATTGCAACTTTTTATCTCAAAATTCTGACTTTTTCTCATAATTCTAGGAAAAAAACTCAGAATTGTAAGATAAAAAAAAGATCTTCATGATTTAAACATGGAAAAATCAGTTTATATCTCACAGTTCTTTTTTTTTTTCAGAATTGAAAAAAAGTCTAAATAGTGCTATAAAGTTATAAAGTTGCAATTACCTAAAAAAAAAAACAGAATTATGAGATGCAATCTCAGATCAGACTTTTTCTTCACATGCCTAAAACAAATCTATGAATTGCAAACTATTATAAAAAGGAATTGAAAACGGAGCAAAAAGTCAGTTTTTTTTTTTCATAGAAAAAAAATGAGATGCAAGAAAGCACTGCAAGTTATGACTCAGAACTGCAAGATGTAAACTAGGAACAGCAAGAAGATTTTAAGTTAATATCTGTATTTTATATGCTATTATATATGTTATTATATATGTATTTTTTATATTAGATTATGGGCCAGTTTTACTAACAGCTTGCACCAGCGCAAACCGTCTTTTGGTGTTAAAATAGTACTGTCAGGTTTTACTAAAGACGCGCAGTGAAGAATTAGCGCTGAAAAGGCGTGGACACTGTTATTTTTGCGCCTGACCAGAGCCGATCCTCCCTATATGCAAAATACGCAAGCTGCATAGGGCCCCCGAAACACCAGGGGGCCCCCTTGCTCTCAAAGATTATTTAATTTTAGTTTCGTTTTTTTGAATTTGGCTAGCGGTTATGAAAACATGAATGATCATTTCTTTTAATGCGGTGCGCTGTCGCCTTTTCTACGTAAAAATCAGTCAAATCATGTAATATGAATGTTGTACAGTCTTGCTCGAGACTAAAAAAACGAGTTGAAAGTGTACCGAACCGCGGAAGAGACACTGTTTCTCAAGCACTTTCCGTACACAAAATAATGTTCTTTTTAGCAACATCATATGAGCCCTTTAAGTTCCATTTGCTCCCTTAAAAGGTAGCTGCTTGTTTAGACAGCAAACAGCAAGGTAGCTCACTTGGTTTTAAAACAGAGCTTATGTCAGCGCTGCAAAATGACACTGGTGCAAAGCAGAAATATGACAGTGGTCAGCAGTTTCCGTTGACAAGCATGACAGGCATTTTCAGCTAACTTGTCTCTCAGGACTATTTGAGAACACGGTTGTGCATTAGAGGCACTTAAGAGTAACATGCCTCTTTCTCCCTGAAGATCAATACTGTTGAAGTAGACATCACCTGCTCCTTTTATCATGTGATAATTGCTGATGCTTCCAGCAGAATATCCCACTAACCTTCCTCTTTCTCTTCCAGGACAGTCAGCTCTCAGATGGTCACAGATTTTTTACTATTGGCAAATCTGGTTCACTTTGCAGCATGACAAAATCAACCCACTTTTACAGCAACAGACCATCAGACTACGACATCAGGCTACACCAACAACAGTTTGTTTTGTTCTTGCATATGCCGTTTAGGGTTGGGTTAATATGAAAAAGACACTGCAAAAGAATAAGCAAAAACTGAAGAATAATGTTAATTATTACTGACAGACTGCACAGAAAACAACACAAATCTACCCAGGCGTACTGGAAATACGTGCCTCTATACTGTCTGTAAAACTAAAAAAAAGTTTACATACAATTCACTGCAGTCTCCAGTTGAAATGAACACAAGAGGCAGTAAAACTCTGACAACTTTTGTTTTCCTTTTCACACAAAATATGATTTGCAGGGCAGAGTTTCGATTAAGAAAGCCTAATTTTTGGACAATTCCTTGAACAATATAATGCTATGACTAAAAAACAATTTCAACATGCTGCGAGATTTGAAAACTGACACTTTTAAATTTTACCGTTACATATACAGCTTCATAGGCTACATATGTTTTTTTTTTCCTCTGTAGATTTGCTCAGTAGCTCAGGCGATACGGTGTTGTACTGTAGCCTACTTGAAAGGTGAAGCACTCCGGTATGAATCCCGGGAAACTACAGTTCGACAAATCTGTATGTAAGTAAATAAAAATAGCAAGGTTGCTCCAGTGAATGCGATTTTCATTTTGCATTCATTAACACATAGTAGGTTTGAGTATGTTATTTTCCAACACAATATCATAAACCTTTTAGCGACACTCCCCAGACATTTCGATTCTGAACCGCTACAGTACATAGGCCTACCTGAAAGAACTTACTAAAAAAACAGCAATACGTGCCTGTACCAGCGTAATAAAAAAATTGTATTGAAGGCGCATTTTGAACATTTGAATTCTGAACCAGTGCAATACGTACCTGGAGGAACGTAATAGAAATGCAGCAATACGTGCAGTAACATGCAGTAAGGTACGTAATATCGGTGTTGCAGAAAGGTTGCCACAAGCGCGCATTTCCAAATGCGAGCCTGGGTTGCCAAAAACAAAGTACAAATGTGTGTTGACTTATGGATCAGACTTTCTTTGTGTCAAAAAGTAATAATTAACATAATACTTTGCTAAGTTAGTCCAGTCCTGCATGTTGACATCATGTTATATTTCACCTTGAACTATTTTAAAGAGCATTTTGCATTTTTTTCAGTTTTATGACCAAATGAGCCATTGTGTGCCATTCGAAACTGAATTTGTAATGTTTTTTTTTTTTTTATTGAATTACTATATCTGAATTGAATTTGAACTGAGGCAGCAAACACAATGCAGAATTGCAATCTGATTTTGAGAAAGAAAGACATTTATGTAACTGGTTTTTAATTACAAAAGCAAAGTTTATGAAGATTTTTATGAAAGTTTAAATGTTGAAAATTAAAAAGTCTTGAAACTTGAAGGTTTATAGGCTTTCTGGACAGATAGAACAATAGAACAATAGTACGATAGAACGCGATAGAACGATAGTACGATAGAGCGCGATAGAATGATAGTACGATAGAACGCGATAGAACGATAGTATTATAGAACGTGATAGAACGATAGTACGATAGAACGCGATAGAACGATAGTACGATAGAACGCGATAGAACGATAGTACGATAGAACGCGATAGAACGATAGTACGATAGAACGCGATAGAACGATAGTACGATAGAACGCGATAGAACGATAGTACGATAGAACGCGATAGAACGATAGTACGATAGAACGCGATAGAACGATAGTACGATAGAACGCGATAGAACGATAGTACGATAGAACGCGATAGAACGATAGTACGATAGAACGCGATAGAACGATAGCGATAGATAGAACAATAGAACTCAATAGAACGATAGTATGATAGAACGTGATAGAACAATAGTACGATAGAACGCGATAGATAGTACGATAGAACGCGATAGATAGAACGATAGAACTCGATAGATAGATAGAACTCGATAGAACGCGATAGACAGAACGATAGAACGCGATAAATAGATCGATAGAACGATAGACTGCAATAGATAGATCGATAGAACGATAATACGATAGAACGCATAGAACGCGATAGAACGATAGTACAATAGAACGATAGAACACGATAGAACGATAGTACGATAGAACGTGATAGATAGATCGATAGAACGATAGTACGATAGAACGCGATAGAATGATAGTACGATAGAATGATAGAACGCGATAGAACGATATAATGCAATAGAACGATAGTACGATAGAACGCGATAGAACGATAGTACGATAGAACGATAGTGCGATAGAATGCGATAGAACGATAGAACGCGATAGATGGAACGATAGAACGCGATAGATAGATAGATAGATAGATAGATAGATAGACTTAAACTACTAAAGCCAGACAATCTGTTTTGATCTTTGAATTCTTTGTTATTTCTACAGGCAGTGTATATCAGTGAATGAATAGAAGGTGGTCAAGTCGTATGAAGGTGCGATTGCTATTACATGAGCGTTTATGCTGCAGTGAAGGTGGGCTGTAGTTTACAGGTGCTGTTGTTCACAATGCCAAACCATCAGCAAGACTTGTTTTTTTTTTTGGCGGCTTTATTTTTTATATTCTAGTGGGCATTTGGCTGGTAGAACTGGCTGCCACTGAACTCAGCGTGCATTTGAGAGCCATGAATACAACGCCTGAAGGCAAAACACAAACAGACTTACAAACACAAACACACAAAACACACTCACCACCTTTCAAAGGATGCAAAATGACTTTAAACATTCATTTCCAGAAATCTGCTTTATCATTGGTTTGCTAACTTCTGTATGCATTTAACCACAGTATTTTTTTTATATATATATACAGACTTGCAAACGTCTCTAAACTAAACGGTCCATGCAAGATGCTGATAAGTAGCCGTGCTGTATCTGCCGTAGCAGAAGGTTATCTTCAAATATTCAGACAGTGAAATCCCGCTCGTCTTATTTCCTTTAGTGGTGGTAGACTCATTTTCATCCGCACTGCAGGTGTCTGGCCATGATACAGGCGTGGGATACAGTGAGAGATAATGCTTATTCTCATGAACTATTGCTGAGCATTTTGATTGAAGTGTCAGATCAAGTTGCTATTCTCACAAGAAATCTGTCAAGCATGCTTTTTCACCTCATGTTTATTTTCTGCCCAAAGCCCAGGCCATTTCCTTCAAATGTCATTGTGCTGGAGTCAACAAACATATCACCCAACTTACCATCACGGTGCATTCCTCACAAAAACGGTTTGCAGAGATGTAATTCATAGCACGCACGTCAAATGTGAAATTTGATTTGAGTTCTCGAGAGAAAACAAAAAATGTTAATCAGAGGTTGCTTTTTCACAGCTCAGGAGATTCTATGGAGCCCTCAGTTGTTTCATTTAATTGTCTCATTCATCAACTCTGTCTCAGATGTTTCTCCTGAAACCCATGAAATTAAACTATAAAAACAATAATAACAAATTAAGAATAATAATCACAATGACAATAATAATGAAATGCTTAACAAAATGTAATTAAAAAAGCTTAAAATAATAATGTTTAAATATAGATTTTAGGAGTATAGAGGAGTATAAATGAATATGGATATCATAACTCATTATGACAGCAAACTTTGGTATCTTGGCACATCTGAGCACAGATTGATGCATTGTTAAGATTGTTTCTGAAACTCTAGGAGATTTTCCAATTCATTTCATTTCTGTGAAAAATAAAATTGAAATAAAGATCACATTTGTGATTTTTTTCTATGTGTTATAAATAGTGCATAGTTTCAAATAAATAGCAATAAAGTAAGTGATAGTAAATCAGACAAATTAGAACTTAAGCAATTATGTATTTAGCCTTTGCAAATATTATTTATTAATAAACATGTCACATTATCGGGATAGCCTTATTACCAGATTTACAATAACATCAATTAACGTATATAATTGTTGTTGTATGCTCATAACCTGCTCTTTAACCTTGTGTAATGGAGTTTGACATGCTGTAAGCCTTTTCCCCTTCAGTAATTAACTCAATCAGCAGATTCCCCTCCGTTCGTCTGGGTTCAGATTTAAACGAAGGCCTTTGCATGTGGAGGGAGAATCCTGTCACTAATTGCAGCGATGCAAAGGCGCTTAATGAGAACGAGGAAACAATACGAAACAGAAAACTGTACAAATGTCCCTGTGTTTAGAATATACCCTCAGAGGAAACTTGTGCTTTGACATTTAAAGCAAACAAATCCATATGGTAGGCCCGGACGCCCACGCATTAAGCAATGTGTGACAGCAGCTCTCTGCGATGGAATTGAATTACTGTACGCTTTGAAATCCCAAAGCGCCGGAACGAATGCGAGGGCTAGACAAAGAGCGAGCTCGACCCGTTTCTAATGTCTGAACAGTCAGCCAAAGCAGCAGGCAGAAAGCACACATCACCAATGGTGGTCCCGTCCTCGTGTGGGAGAGCCATCAGCAGAGTCAAAGCGTGACACGCAGGGCATTCTGGGAATTAAACGTGTCACAAGTCATTAACCCTGAGCTTAGAGCGAGATGTGTGGAAGCCCATAGGCAGGCCAGAAAGCTATTGATTCACCGCATACTGGACCCTGATGCTGGGAGCGAGGTTAAGGCAAGGGGAAGCTTACTGTGAAATCCACAGCTGCTTCCCTTCATTCTCACCCTGATGTGGGGTCTATTCCTCCGGGTGACCTCAAAGTGAGTCGGCCAGGCTGTGAAGAGACTGCAAATGTCTGTAATATGTTGGTGTTTCTTCTGTTAGCTGTTCTGCTGTAGTTTGCATGAATGCTGGTCATTTTCTTAGAGTAACATCAACATCCATTCAACCTTTCCATTGCATAAAAGGTTCTTTATGGTGAAAAATGGCTATTTAGATTATTTAAATGGTCTTTACGCTAAGAAAAAATGGTTCTTTAAAGAACTGTTTAAGGAAAGGTTCTTTGGGGAATCTAAAATGGTTCTTCTATGGAATAACTGTGAAAACCCACATTTGGAACCTTAATTTTTAAGAGTGTATTGCGGCTTGGAATTGTTATCAGTGCTGACATGGTGCTTTACAAAATCATTCTTCAAAATATGCAAGACAAGATATTTGAGGTAAATGATAGAAATACAACTTTACGTTAAAGCAATATTTAGAGTCAAGTAGTGTATGGTAGGATTCAGAGCTGAAAATTAAAAAAATACATATTGTTACTGAATGATGTTCGGTTCTGTTTATGGTTTCTCAAATTCTTCTGATAAACACGGGGCTATAAACTATGGAACCGCTGCATAATCCACAGCACGAATCATGTTGTTTGACTTGTGTAGTCCAATTCCTGAGTGAACGACTATTATGAGTTCTATTTTGAAAAATCGAATTTTACAGAGTAGCCCGATTCTTGAACGAATGACTCTTGTAAGCTCTTACAGGTGAATCAAACCATACAGCACCACCAGTGTAATACGATACAAAGTCATACAGCGTAACTACTGTAGCACGGTCTAATTCTGAACAAATTACTCTTATGAGTTGGTTTCTTTTATTGTGAATCAAAACTGTACAGCACGACCACTGTAGCACGATTCCTGAACAAATGACTTTAGGTTATTCTTTGTGAATCAAACCTTACAGTGTAATCTGATTTCCCAACAAATTACTCAGTTTTTTTCTTTCATGAATCAAAACTGTATAGAACAGTGGTGCCCAACCCTGTTCCTGGAGATCTGCCTACCTGCAGAGTTCAGTTCCAACCCTGCTTCAGCACACCTGCCTGTAATTATCAAGTGCTCCTGAAGATCTTAATTAGCTGGTTAAGCCGTGTTGACGCAGACGGTCAACACACAATCATCTTCATTAAAAGTAGTAAGACAAACTTATATTTCCAGTGCTGATGCCGCGCGCTCTCCTATTGCGGTCTTTGATCTTCAAATGAGCTGATAATTAATAAAATGCAGCGCTTATCTTTCGATTTCGTTGACGTGAACTCCGTTAAATTTAAATATAGCGCGGGAATTGAAGATCGGATTTATATCCGTTTTGCGACGACACATTTATGTGGCCAAGTGTAAATGGAAACGTTTTAACAAATCAGATAGATATCCGATCAGCGAAAACGCATGAAATGACCAGGTGTAAACAGGCCCTATATAGACCAGTTTAGAGTAGACATCACAGTTACGTCACTTGCAGCTGCGCGCGCATAGTGGTTGCAGAAAAACACTTCAGCACACCTGCCTGTAATTATCAAGTGCTCCTGAAGATCTTAATTAGCTGGTTAAGCCGTGTTGGATCAGGGTTGGAGCTGAACTTTGCAGGAAGGTAGATCTCCATGAACAGGGTTGGGCACCACTGATATTGAACAACCGGTGAAGTCCAGTTCCCGAAATAATCCCTTTTATTTAACTGGTTCTTTTAAGTGAATCACACCAAACAGCTCAACAAGTGATCTAATTCCAAAAAAAAAAGACTAATGAGTTGGTTCTTTTTTGTGAATCAAAAGCATAGCACCATCGCTGAAGGTCAACTGATTCTAGAGCCAGTGACTTGGTTCTTAGGGGCTGTTTACACCTGGTCACTTCATGCGTTTTGTCTGAACTCCGTTAAATTTAAATATAGCGCGGGAATTGAAGATCGGATTTATATCCGTTTTGCGACGACACATTTATGTGGCCAAGTGTAAATGGAAACGTTTTAACAAATCAGATAGATATCCGATCAGCGAAAACGCATGAAATGACCAGGTGTAAACAGGCCCTTACAGGCAGTTATTTTTATCAAATGCTGTGCAACCATTGCAGTCCAACAATTAATCTTATGCTTATAATTCTTGTGAGACATACTGTTAGTATCAGTATGTAGATTCTGTCAGTTTGCTCATATGAAAATGTGTTCTTAAAGGGATAGTTCACCCAAAAATGTAAATTATGTCATAGTTTTCTTGCCCTTACGTTGGGAGACTCATCTCAATACTATGTGTAACC
Source organism: Sinocyclocheilus rhinocerous (assembly GCF_001515625.1). Lineage (NCBI taxonomy): Eukaryota > Metazoa > Chordata > Actinopteri > Cypriniformes > Cyprinidae > Sinocyclocheilus > Sinocyclocheilus rhinocerous. The sequence goes on along the minus strand of NW_015651514.1, from coordinate 302,098 downwards.
AAACAGCTGATGGCCCCCATTGACTTCCATAGTATGAAAAAAAATACCATTAAAGCCAATGGGGACCGTCAGCTGTTTGGTTACCAACATTCTTCAGAATATCTTCTTGTATGTTCAGCAGAAGAAAGAAATTCATACACATTTGGAACAACTTGAGGGTGATTGATGACAGGATTTTCATTTTTGGGTAAACTATCCTTTTTAAAAATACACTTTATATAGTACAATTGTTATAAATATAAATGAATGACTGGAGCTTTAGAATATTTTGTTGGTTTAGTATTGTTGTTTATGTAACGTAGTTAAATGCAAGTAGTTAAAGTTTCTCAAAAATGAAAATTCTGTAATCATATACTCACCCATATGTCATGACTTGGAACACAAGATGATTATCTGAAATACATTGACTTCCATTATTTGAAAAAAGAAGACGAAAAATAAATAAATAATTAAAATCCCAGATTGTTGCTTTTTGCATGAACTATCCCTTTAAGGTCATTGTTTGGAATGCATTTATGCCACCTCTAAAAGAGCTAGAAATCATTGAAAGGTCTATGTAAACATTTTTGCAAGCATTCTTTCAGCTCTATTTACTTCCGAAGGTATCTCATCAGTTGGCAAAGGAAATGCATTTCATTTCATTTCTGATTCACAAGGAATCAGAAGCAGAATTGATAAATTCCTTATGATTCTCATGCTTAGTACAGCAGAATGCAATGTACTGTAAATCTCTTTGGACAAAAGCAACTGCCACATGCTTGTGTGGCAATAAGTAAAGATTATAGATTCTCTTTGCAATGGTTCCCTCTTTCCCTTCAGCAAACGGCTGTAGCATCAAAAGCAACGACTCTAGTCTGAGACCAATCCATCACGGGGGGATTTCTGAAAGGGAGTCTCTCCCGTGTGTGACCAGAGGAAGCGACGCACAACATCAATCGGGGAAACATTTTCCCAGAGTCTCTGCGCTAAGAGCATCGCAAGGATGTCTGCCGAGACCCCGACTGACACTCCGGTAAATAGCACTGGGGAAGAATGATGTCACATCAAAAGCAATTTGATCACACGCTGCAGAAAATGAAAGGGGAGAGAAGTGTTGTCAGACTAAAAGGAGTGTGAGGAGAGGAGACAGTTCAAACACATCCAGCAATGGAAGATTTAATTTGCTGGCGATAGAAATTCGGCAGGAGTGTTGTTGTAAGACCAGCGGAGCAGCTAGAGACGCCAAAGCTAGAAATAACAGCTCTTTCATGACTGTTGCTCTTGTTAAATCAAGGATGGCTTTATTATAACTTTCAAAAACCCGAGTGTGATGACATCTCTTCAACATGAATCTTTCCACTGTGAAATGGCTGAGAAATGGCTTTCCACTGTGAAACTCTTTTTAGTGATGTGCTGATGTATTTTTGCTCACACAAAATGGTATAGGTACAAACTCCAATCACAAGTACTAAAGTTCTCATGCATACCCTCTGATAAAATAAAGCAAAACACTCCAGAGTCTAGTAAACTCCCCAGAACATCTTAGCAACCGTAAAGCAATATACAAACACCCTAGCAACACCATAGCAACTGCATAGCAATATACTAACCCCCCCCCCATCACCATACTAATTTCATATGAACATACTAACCCCCAAAACCACACTAGCAACATCATATCATCATTCTAACCCTCCAAAATCACCCTAGCAACACTGTAGCAACATTCTAAGGCTCCAAAGCCACCCTAGCAACAGCACAGAAACATTCTAACCCCCAACACCATAGCACAAGCATATCAACACACTTGCTGCGTCCCAATTCGCATACTATCCATCCTAAATAGTATTCGAAAATAGAATGAGTATGTCCCAAATCATAGTATGTTGAAAAGAGTATGCCAAAGATTCCCGGATGGTCTACTACTTAAGATTAAAATTCGAAGTGCAGATCGATGCGCACTCTAACGGCTAATATTGCCCACAACACATTGCACGGTGGATGAGGATTCCATTAGAACTACAAACACGCATAAAAAGTGTTTTACTACAAACATGGCAGATATGCGAGACCGAATGACAGGCAGGAAAAGGGGTTTGCATGATAAATAGCAATGTCTAACCGGATTAAAAAATATTTATTTAATGTTATGCGCGTTATATTTCATCTGCAGCAACATTGTGAGCTTTTATAATGATACGTTTAGTCATTAAATTTTAAATGCATCATTATGCAACCATATGAAGAGAGTTCTCGCCATGATAGACCCGCGACTGGCAGATCAACGTGCTTCTTCATTTCTCTCCAATACGATAGGAAATTAAATTAAACGAAATGTGGATTTTGTTAACTGTGACAAGATGATTACAGTGCAGTTTAAACAGTGATAGAATGCACGTAACTAAGCAACAGAGCGTCCGTTAAAGACGCAGCTATGACGAAGTAGTATGTCCCAAAGCTTGCACTAATCCCCCCCATCACCCTAGCAACTCCATAGCAACATACTAACCTACTTCAAACCACCCTAGCAATTGCATAGCAACATACTAACACCCAAAACCACCCTAGCAACTGCATAGCAACATACTAACCCCCCAAAATCACTATACCAACATTATAACAATATTATACCAACATGCCTCAACACCATAGCAACTCCACAGCATCATACTAACCCCCCCACCCCGAAAATCACCCTATCAACTCCATAGCAACATACTAACCCCCAACAATCACCTTAGCAACACCATACCGACATTCCAAATTCCCCCAATCATACTAACCCTTCAAATCCAACATAACCACTACTTAGCATAATACAAACCCTCCAAATCACCCTAGCAACTCCATAGCAACATACTAACCCCCTCAAACCACCCTAGTAACTCGATACTATCATACTAATCCCCAAAACCACCCTAGCAACTCCATAGCAACATACTAACCCCCTCCAAACCACCCTAGCAACTCTGTAGCAACATACTTACCCCACCAAAACCACCCTAGCAATTGCATAGCAACATAACCACCTTATCGACTCTTCACCAACATACTAAGCCCCCAAAACCATCCTTGCAACTCCATTGCAACCATCCCCCCACCCCCATCAACCGCATATCATTATGTCAACCTACATAGTCACTGTACAGCATGGAAACTTTGGTTGCAATGGTAATTTTTGGAAGGAGGTTTAGAAAAAAAAAAAAGAAAGGAAAAAAAAATAGACAAAGTCAGATGCGTTTCAGATGAGTATTTCCTCTCAGCAGCATGGCGTCCTCTCCTATGAAGCCCGTGTGGTTCTAGCTGGGCCGAGCCACTAAACGACAGCTTTACTTACGCCTGACAGCCTGTCGCCGCTCACAGATCAGGTCTGTCTCCTGCATATATTCTAATTGCTACAGCAAACGTGAAAAGCTATTCTGCGTGTCCATCAATCTCTCATCTGCAGACAGCAGGTTGAGGGGAAATGTAATCTGGGGGCAAGGAAATATGAGAGACTGAGGAAATATATGCAGCGCTACATGTTATTTAACAGTCTCTTGAATATTGAAGTGATGGAGGGACTGCAATGCAACTCTGGTACCCTTCTCATAAAGCGCCTGCGGTCACTCGTCTCAGCACACGGGGGAGTGGATATACACATTATTTTGCATAATGCATCCCAGGATGCCCTGTATCTGAAAGAAGCACTTTCTGAGAAAACAGGGAATTTAGGAATATAATATGCACGATATCTTTCAAAGCTCTGCACCTCGGGATGAATTCGTATTTATATATGTAGGCATGTCTGGAAACACAGGACGCTGAAAACAAGCAAACGATTTGTAGAATGTTTCTGTGATGACTGGGTTCTACAACAGTTGCAAAAAATACAGGCAGAATAGGGTATTTCTCGTGGAAGCCTCATAAAATATCTGTCCTTTTGGCATCAACGATGTCCCTTAAACAAGCAAAATAGCCCAAAACATTTTCTCTGTGCATGTAAAAGAACACGAAAAGGATAATTTGGAAAGAAAACCAGAAAATGAGCTTGAATTTCATATCAAACTCTTTCATGGCTGCCTATCATTGCCTGGGTTTCTTCATCCATACCTACACATGTTGTTTCTGATAGCGGATAGCTCTATTTATTTGGACATGCTTTTATACTAAGACCAGAAAAACAACAACAACAACAAAAAAAAACTCAAATGACTTGCCCTGTTTATCTCATTGCCTATGATAAATCGAACACCCTGCAATTTATTTATTTTGGCATAGGAAATGAATTCACTCAGGCGGTGATCAGAATGTTGATCAGCAGGATGCAGAATAATTTGAATTTGATGAGCTGACCATCCATAAAAATGCATTTTTAGACAGTACATCAGAGTTAAAAGAGGTAGTGATTAAAAGACTGAAAAACCTGCTGGCAAAAGTCAAAAAGGAGTGATTCGTTTTATTTTTGAAGTCTTTTTGTTCTTTAATGGTTCTATGATCATGTTTTTTTTTTAAGTTTGGCCTTTTTGAAGAGGTCAAAAGCACGGGATGACTCAGAAATATACTGTAGTCAGCCTCTATTTGAGAATAATAAATTGCATCTAAATAGAGCACAATGTCCTTTAATGGAATCAACATCCACATTTAAATGCATTAATACATTATTAAAGGACTATTTCACCAGAAAATGAAAATGCTCTAATCATTTATTCACCCATATGTATATGTCAAAGGATGATGGTTGTATTGATGGACAAAAACTTTGACATGAGAGTGAGCAAATGATGATTTTCTTGCTTAAAGCTTAACGTGATGAACTGTCGCTTTAAGCAAAGCATGTCACAGAATATCAGAATATCTTCAGCAACTTTAAAACAGAGTTAGATCAGAGCAGCCTTTCAGGACTTATGCATTTTGTATTTAATGAAATATGCTTCGAAAAGGGGCTTAAATGAGAGCGACGTTATTAAATTTGAATATTTGTTTAAACATACTAGAGTTCAGATGAGGAACAGATTAGGGTTATCTCAGAATATTATGAGAGACCTCATATAAATTTTGACTGTAGTTTTATTTGCCATATTCCCACAACTACAGTGATTTTTTTTTGCCGTATACCCACAACTAAAGTGACTTTTTTGTCCCCCTCTCTCTGCCCACCTTGATACTACACTAGATACTCTAAAAACAAAGAAAACACTATAAATATACACTATATTATGGACGTTTGTTTCAACCACAGGATAAAAAGAAAAGTAATTGTGACTTTGTATCTCACAATTTTTTAATACATATACATTCAGAATTGCCAGAAATAAACTCGCAATTCTGAATGAAAACAAAAAAAGATATACACTCAGAATTCTGTCTTTTTCCTTGAAATTCTGAGTTTACATCTCACAATTCAGACTTTTTTCTCTGAATTCTCGCAGTTTTTTTATTTTATAGATTGATTGACTGACTGATTGCCACGGAATAACAAATAGAAAAGGTAATTACTAGTTTTTCCTGTCAAATTTCAGAATTTTTCTCTTGCATGTTTACATGTCACAATTTTGACCTTTTTCTTTGAATTGCAGTTTATATCTCATAATTCTGATTTTCTGCCTTTTTTCAGAATTGCAAGAAAAAAAGTCAGAATTATGTGCTATAAACTATAAAGAGATTGTGAGATAAAAAGTCAGAATTACCTTTTTTTTTAAATTCTGTAGTGGAAAAAAGCTTTCATACTACATTCAGTCCATAGATAAAGGAGACAACAAATACCTAGGTATATCAAGTGTTGTACATTATGGATAGTAATTTACATTTACAAGTATTGAAATATACATGCAGAATATGTATGCATAGCATACTAAATATTCATAGACAAAGACATGGCTGTGCAAAATGACACTATATCATTTCTTACAATGACTGCATCACTTTGACTTTGAATATCTCAGACGTGACTGAAGGAATTGATAAGGAACTGATGCACAGGACAACTTCAATACTACTACTGACTGTCAATGAACTTCCAGTTAAAACCGTTTCTATGCACCAGGATATGTCTTTCCATTATTAGAAAGCCAGTGGCAGGATATAGACAACCATCCTAACCTCCTCCACACATGAGCGCTGGAAAATAGATCTGCTCTCCAGCATGTCTGCTCTCATTAAGTAAATGTCAGTAAGGCTAAAAACGACCTCTCGCTGGACAATATAGAACTGTCGATATTTGCTGGTTTCATCTCATCTGTTTACACTTGCTTTTCTGTCACACTTAAGTTTCTGCAGGAAAGAGAATTCACATGTTACTCAAACTATATAGATTGTTAGATTACGATTCATGGATCTCAAAACATAGTACAGGTATGTTGAAAATAGCATGCCATTGTGCCTCGGTAGCATACTATTTCTGGTGGATTTTTGATACGTATGTGTTTGCATGCTTGCTTTTGTGCTAATATTATCCACAACCCAGAACTTTTTTTTGTTGTTGAAAATGGTGAGAAATGTGAGGCTAAAATTGTCGCATCAGTAGATATGGCATTCAAAACACATTTTGCTTCCATATTTCTAAGTGGACAGTATTAAATGAGGAAGAATGTAGGCGGAAGAGATTTTAATATTTTACATTTAGGTGCTTACATACAAACACTTATCATAGAGAGGTTTGTTGAATATCAACATGCAAATTATGTTGTGTTTGCATGCCCCAATACCTCACACATACTTCCCCATCACCAGTGAAGCACATAATTGCAGAGCATCATAGAAGAGGCCAAATTGGGATGCAGCTTATGTAAAATGATTTATGTATAATGTCCATCTTGAACCTCAAATCTGTTTAAAGAGGCTGAAATGTTATGGAAATGCATGAAAATCAATTCTCTTTTTTTTTTCAGATTTCATTAGTTTTTAATGTGTGTTTCAGCTGGCTGCCAGTCAAAATGCCCGTAATATGTCATTGCCTATTATTTTTGTGTTGTTGTTCAAAATAAGCAGTTTGACTTGGAAACAGGATACACGGCATTATATTGCAAATTCAGTTTATAAAAAATCTATTAAAAACACTGTTGTTTGATATAAAATAAACACGAACTGAAATAAATAAACAAACCAACAAATCATTTTATTTCAGCTATTTGCCAAGGAAATAGTCCTATTTTTTATTTTGTTTAACTTGACGTACTAAATAACTAGTGAAATTAAATGTATCAAAAACTGAAATAAATTAATTAATTCAAAATTAAATAAATACAAATTAATTAAAATATATTTAAAATCTAATAAAAAATAATCATAAAAATAACAAACGCGCAAATCAAATGAAAAACAGAAAACATAAAAGCTAATTCAAACTATTAATTAAATAGTATCCTAATGATACTACAATAAGTACAGTGTGCATCTAATCACTCGAGGTGTTCGGCTGGACTTTGCTAAATCAACGAACTCTATAAGCAATGACATGTACAGTTCCCTGTTTAATTGGTTTTAATTATTAATGCAAATTAATTGTTAATCTATTTCTTCAGAGAGCATGTTCCATCACTCTGTGCACAGATGCCTCAGGATAAGCGTTATCTCGCACTGCAGTGAATGATGGCACTGTGGTCTAATGAATCACACATCACAAACTTCATTAATGTAAACTCTGCAATCTTCTATATAAAACTCTTCCAAGGTTTCCTAGTAAAACAAGACACAAAGCGTAACATGGGCTCTGTTCCAAAACCTAGTGAGCAGCATTGCTGTCTACTGCCTATATAACATCCTAACTCAAATGGAACCTCGTTAGTGATTATTCCAAACTCCCTACATAGGAAGCATGGTGTTCCACCTGCTAAGCAAAAATGCAATACACTAATAAGCATATATTAGATGAAATAGCTAATTTTTAATATGCAAAGTACCTATGATGCTGCCTAAGAATTTGACTAAAGTATTTTCTAGGCAACATTATTAAACATCCTATCTTTTGGAACAGCTTTTGCACTAGGGGTGCACTAATGCCCTAAAGTGCAGCCTACATAGGGCGCTCAGTAGGTTTTGGAATGAAGCCAGAGTGTTTTGAAACATTAGCATCAGTGTGAATTGAAGGTGAAGTTTGTCTTTGGTTGCACTGACCTTGGATTCGCCGCAGGCCGCGTGTAATGAGGGTAAGCATTATGCTACGGCTGAAAGCAGTGTGAGAGAAGATGTCAGGTCATCTAATTGAATAATTGTCCCAACAGTCCTCCTGTTTGTCTGTCTCCTCCCTACGCGCTGATCAGTAGACAGGCATTCATCATTACACCATCTCGAGTCTCGTTTACTGGCTGTATATCTGTCTTTACTCTTCAATTATGGTGCTTTTGCAGTGAGGGTTTGTACTGTAAACAGGTCTTATTTGTCATAGGTATGTGCATATGCAGGAGGGGAAAAAAAGTAAATGAAAGGACACCGTAAATTGAACGTATTTTCAGCTGCGCTCATTTCCGGTGATGTGTCTTCTTCCAGACAGAATATCTGTGATGACATTGAATGTGTTCAGATGAAACTGTTTACATACGCTGACTGCCGGATGGCTCTAAATTCAACACAGTTGTATTGATCATAATTATGTGCGACATGAAATGTTGTCTTCCCTTTACAAACACTGCAAATGCAAGGCAACAAGACACTGGGAATGGATTTTACATTGTTTTCAGAGTAGGTCCATCACGAAATACATTTTTTAAAAGATATTGCTGTGTTCGTATATATGAGCTTAAGCTTTAGGCATGGACTAGAAGTCACAAAATGTTTTGTTTTCCAGAAAGTGTTAATAAATTAAAATTAGGAAATGTAAATAAATATATGCGAGGAAAATGCAAAAGCATGTGTCAAAATTAAAACTAATTCACATAATGTTAACGTTTATCTTGTCACTTTTTGCATGTTATTTATTAATAATTAATTAACTAATTTTAGATTTTTTTCTATGTACGTTTTAGTTTATTTTGGTGGAAGGTGTTATGTGGGAGGGGAAAAGCATAATTTTGTAGTAGTACGAAGTTCTTTGTTCATGCCTTGGAAAAGCTGATAAAGTATATAAAAGAAAAAAAAAATCAGAACAAGATACTGGGAATTTATTTAACATTGTTTTCAGAATAGGCCCATTACAAAATACATTTTTAAAGATACTGCTGTGTTTCATGAGAAAAGCATAAAAGAGCTCACAGCTACAGGCACAGACTAAAATACCTTTGTTTTCCAGAAAGCCTTATATCCCTCTATATTTCCAGGTATAATATAAAGATAACCCATGAAACCAATAAAGCAGGCAGAGGCATATTTCGGCCACATGCACACTGCTGTGAGACTGACAATGGCATTTATGCCACATGAAATAAAGTAATAATAATCTTTTAGAATGTGCTACGAACACTTTTCGATTCTACGAAAATCTCATCATTCTCAGCTTGAAGGAAAAGAAGAGTTCACGCATCGCTGCGTTGGTAATAGTTCATGGAACATATGGATTCGAAGAACAATTAACACATAGTAAGTGTCTCTTCATCCTTTTAATTAGAGGCTGTGTGAAGCCCTTGAGATGGAATCGTCAGGCAGATCAGAACTTTCTCCATGTAGACACTGTGTGTCTCTCCTTGAGCAGAAAGCACTCATTGTTCATGTAACCATGGCAATGTTCTTGGCTCTCACAGACTGTCACTGTCAATACTTTCAACATGCAAGGCTTATATATTATTACAGTATGTACTTCTAACTCAGTCCAACATGTCCTAACGACCTTAAACGAAAAAGAGTGGCCACGTTTGTTCTATTGACATTTAATTTTATCTGTTACTTGGATGTTTATGGTATGGACCAAATAAGCAGGGATTTTGAGGCGGTTTAACATGGATTTTCCTGATTTTAACAAACAGCCTTAAAGGCAGGGTATGTGATTTTTCAAAAACACTTTAGAAAACTGATTCGGGCCGAATAGCAAACAAACTTGTAGCCAATCAGCAATAAGGGCCGTGTCTACTCGTGATGTGGAGGAGAGAGCTTTCAGTGCATGGGACGGACATTAGCCGAGCGACAGAAAGATAAAGATGGTGGATAAAAATCAAAAGAGGAAAATGTCTGCGGTAGACATGGTGTAACATTGGTTTTGCTTTGTTTCACAGAACTAATCGTTGCCTGGGTTACGTACGTATATGTGGGGCGGAGCTATCAAAATAGGGGCAAGACCCTTTTGGGGTAGGGGCGTGTTTGTTTTGGTGATTTCAAATATCAACATTGGCTACCAGAAATCACTTACTCTGCCTTTAATTATGAAACCATTCGCTCTATGAAAATCTGTGCTTTAGAGATAAATACTGTACCTCAAATACATTAAAAGAATTATAGACGTTGAAAAAAAATTCCGCCTATTTCAACTTAAAAACATAAGTTCAGTTGCTGCATTAAATTTTTAATTATAATCAACTTGTTTGTACACATCATTTCAACTTAGATTACATTAAAAATTACTTTAAAAATAAAGTTGAATAAATAAATAACAAAAGCAAAGTACAAAATAACCACAACTGAAAATAAAAGCTAATTCACAGCACAGGCTCGCAAATTTACCACAAATTTTTCACATGCAAACACCATTTATATTTTCTCTATGTAATGTAAGGGTATTATTATTATTCATTTTGGTTTTTATGTTTTTTATTTACTTATTTATTTTTTGTCTAACCACATTTGTAACAACTATGACACCACATGATTTAATCCCATCATCAAATTATCAGTGCATGCATGTGTTCTTCTCTATTGCAAATAAACGGATAAAGAGTGTCAGTCACTGGGGTTAATTCACACATTTCCAGCTAAATTAGCTGGTGCTGGTGAAAAGGACTCTGATTAAATATGGATTGATGGCTGCAAGTATTTAAATGGAGTTTTGTATTTTACAGCTTGACACGTAATCTTCCTCTTTCCAGTCTGAGTACAAATTAAATCAACAACAGCTGGAAAACAAGAGAAAAATGGGTACGATCAGTCAGCTGCAATTAAAATAGAGCATTCAATGATGATGAGCCATCTCCCATTTAAAAGTTTGATGGGCTGCACTACACATTTACTCCAACATGTTTCAGTTCTTTTAGCCACGTCTCAAAGATTCGGTGATCTTTCTTTGTAACATAACAAATCATTTTTAACTTTGCTTTCAGAGAACAAAAGCATATGTTGAAATAAAGAAACGTCATGTAGATCCTCTTAAATGTGTTAAAGGAATAGTTCACCCAAAAATGAAAATTTGCCATTCAAGATGTAGATGAGTTTGTTTCTTCCTCTGAACAGATTTGGAGAAATTTAGCATTACATCACTTGCTCTGCAATGGATCATCTGCAGTGAATGGGTGCCGTCAGAATGAGAGTCCAAACAGCTGATAAAAACATCACAAGTTATGCACACTGCTCCAGTCCATCAATTAGCATCTTGTGAAGTGAAAAGCTGCATGTTTGTAAGACACAAATCCATAATTAAGCATTTTAACGTTAAACCATCACTTCTACGAGCACATAATCCATAATAACACTTCCTCCAGTGAAAAGTCCATCTCCTGTTGTCCTCTCACATAAAAAAACCACCAACATACTTGTTAAGAACGGATTTAGATTGTTTCTGTTAATAAACAGTGGTTGATCTGTGCATATTTCTCTCCTGATTCAGACGAGCCAACTTTTATACCGGAGGAAGCGTTGGGACATGGACTCGTATTTCAGCCAGAAGCACCGGTTTGAAGTTAAACACGTCTTAATGATAGATTTGCTTCTTACAAACACACAGCTTTTCACTTCACAAGACATTAACTGATGGATTGGAGTGGTGAGGATTACTTGTGGATTATTGTAATGTTTTAATCAGATGTTTGGACTCTCATTCTGACGGCACCCATCCACTGCAAAGGATCCATTGGTGATCTAAAGGAGTACAGTTTTAGCAAATTTTCATTTTTGCAAACTATTTCTTTACAGAGCTCATATTATGCTTTTTTAATTTTATTGATTTCACCCTTAAGTATTTAGAACATCTGAACTCAGAAAGTTATTTCAATAAATGCACTTTTTGGAAAGGGGAAAAAGTTCTGAAAGTTCCAGTAAGTTTTCATGAAACTCTTTTGAGGACAGTTTAGGTTCTCGTGATTTGAAACAAGGAAATATACCAATTCACAATGAATCCTACTTGTTGCATGTCCTGGAAATCTGTGATATTAAATTCCCTGCAGTCATACATATGTTGCGCAGACAGCGAATAGTCCTGCAGAAACGTAAGCCTCTTGAGAAACTAATATCCTACTTTAAACAGCATATTGAAATGAGATAAAACTGCTTCTTATGAAACAGCTCATTCTCTTATTACTGTAATTCTTGACCTTCCTCTTTTACTGACTAAATGAAGTTTCGCTTATTAGGATTTGAGAGTACAGCATGTTTTAAGCTGATTTTGAAATTGGCCTTCACCTGCTCAGCATCTCTAATATGTGAGGATCTCAGGTTCTGAGCATTGCTACCAACTGTATGAAAATGTAAATTTAGCAACTAAACAAGCAGCCCTTAAGGCATCTTCCCAATTCGTTCTCATCACACTGAGGGAAAAAAAATCTAAGGCTGAAAGAGAATTATGTTTAAATCTTGCTTTTAGCAAATCCAGACAATAATCAAAATGCATTTACAATGGAAGGGATAAACAAGAATAAACCCAAGGGAAAATGTTATTGCTCAGAGGTTGCTCTGTCAGAGAATTCTCAGCTAGATGTCTCTCCTAAAATTGCTCAGAAATATATATGAAATAAAAGATATATAGAAGAAATGCAACTATGTGAGACAACAAACCCAGAGGACAATCATATTGCTCAGAGGCAGCACTTTCATAGTTCTCAGGTAAGATAAAAATTAATGCCTTAAAAGCATCTGCCAAATGTATTCTTTATGATGATTTTTTTCAGGGGAAAATAACTTACAGCAAAAGTCTCAATTTTGTTTACCCTATTTAATCTTAATGCCATCTACAAGAAATATTTGAGATATTAAAAAAAAAAAGTTCTGTATTGTATGGAAGCTTGTTTCCGCTATACACTCTAAAAAATGGTGCTAAATAGACCTAAAAGTAGTTAATTGGCTCATAATCATAGGGGAACCACTTTTAGTGCTACATAGCACCTCTATCTTTAAAGATGGTGCTATATAGCACCTTAACCACCCCAAAGAACCGCTGAAGAACCATTACAGGTTCTTTATAGGTGCTATATATCACTTAAATTGGTTCCCCTATTATTACGAGCCAAAGAACCACTTACTTATAGCACCTCAACTACCAAAACTGCTGAAGAGCTATTGTGTGTGTGTGTGTGTGTGTAGGATAAATCCGTTTTTTAAAAAAAAAGGTAATTGTGACTTTTTAATCACACAATTTTGTCTTTTTTTCTTGCAATTCTGAGTTTATCTTTCAATTGATTGAGACAAATTCGCAATTCTGAGAAAAATAATGTCAGAGTTGTGAGATAGATTATAAGATATAAACTCATAACTGCAAGAGAAAAGGCAGAATTATGAAATATGATATTCTTTTTTTATTTTGAGGCAGAAACAAAAAAAAAACTGAATTGTGAGATGCAAAAAAGTGTCATAACTGCAAAATATAGACTATAGAATTGTGAGACGTGAATTCAGAATTACAAGAGAATATGAGAAAAAGTCTGAATTGTAAGATATAAACACAGAATTGGGCATAAAATAAATAAATAAACAAACCTTTATATATACTGTTACGTCCTGTGACGTAATTTTTACTGTTCTGGGGTCAGTCAAGAGTTTTTGTATTTTCTCACTTGTTTTCTTTTTTCTCCTATGCTGCTGCTCTAATAGGAGCCGATTACTGGCACCTGATACTCGTTTGCTGATGACCAACTAACTCCTCATTCATTGGCTCCTCCAGAGAGGAAACCAGCTATAAAAGCCACCAAGAAAGTTGGGGGAGAGAGGAAAGGGCAAAGTTTGAGCCATCTCTCTCTCCACATGGACCTTCTCTGCAGCCCCAGACAAGTGTTGCTAGTTGTTGTTTTTTGTGTTTGCTAACTGATACTTAAAGGCACAAAATGTGTTAGATTTTTTTATTAAAATATCCAAAAACCATTAGAACAGTGTTATATATATTTTGCTGACTTGTGTACTTACATTATCCCAAATGTTTTGAAGAATGTTTAAATCCAGAGAAATAAGCAATTTTAACTAGTGAAACGGACCATGTCCATAGTGTCATTGTGTCGCCTGCCAACGACGTCATAACCCCTCGGCTCTGGGGATGAAGACGACAACTCCCATGATTCCACACTCAGTCACGGCGTCACCAAACTACGCCTTTGTCTCTTTGTTTATTTTGAATACATGCCCGCTAGTGGCGAAAATTACATATTGGGTCACCCAAAAATGAAAATTAGGCTGTGTTTTACTCACCCCCGAGGCATCCTAGGTCTACATCTCAAATCTTCCTTTTATGTCTAAAATTTTTGAGAAACAGAGATATTACTTATTGGACCAAAAGACAGTACACAGAATCTCTTGGATTACAATTTGCAACTAGACGGGTGTACTGTTACTTCCTCTACAGTCAAAAATCTGGGTGTTATATTAGATAACAACTTGTCTTTCTATTGCTACCGGAATGGTGAGTCCATTAAAACTCATTCAGTCATCAATCTCATGTTTCCCTTTTATTTTCTCAACAGGTAGGAGTAGACATTTCCATGGTTACAAGTGCACTGGCAATTGTTGGTTTCTGATAACCCATAAGCAAAATAGAAACAATTAGTATAAACACAAACATATTAGCTCAAATCATACATAAAGTCTAAATCAACTTCAACTGGCTTTGATTTATGTGATTTACACATAAATCAAAGGAACTTACATTGTCAACAACACAACAATTCCACACAGGCCATGTATGAGTAAAGAGACTGCTTCTCACACACAAACACATTGAGACTGAGGCTTGATTAGTAAGAGACCACAGCTGTTCTTATCAGGACTCAGTCAACCAATCAGATCACAGCATAATTTTCTACAGCCGCCCCCAAATATGTTAACATATTTGGATACAAGAAAATGTATACTACTGTGCTATCACCATCATCAGTCAATTCAGGAAAAACAATTAGACGGCTGACAGGGCGAATTAAATGCTTCCCTTCACTGAAAATTTCAGCAACTCTTATTTTCCCATCAGAACTTGAAAATGTCTTGCTGACAGTCCCTACAGGCCAGCATCCACGAGGAAGCTGGGGGTCCACAATCATGACCTTGGTAGAAGGCGCAATAGGATTACCATCAAGTTTCCACTTTTGACGAATCTGAAGATTAGGAAGATAATCCTTAATGAAACTGGCCCAGAATCGATCAGCAAGAACTTGACTGTGTCTCCACTTTCTACGGGTAAGTAGCTCTGAATCTGCATACATCACTTGTGGGAGGGATGCATCTCGCCGCCCCATCAGTAGGATATTTGGAGTAATGGGATCCATGTCTGAAATATTCGAAGACACATAGCCGAGAGGTTTTGAGTTTAACAACTCTTCAGTTTCAACAAGCACTGTATACAGAACTTCCTCTGAGACAACTTGTGCTCCCAGAACTACTTGTAATGCTGTCTTAACAGACCGTATCTCTCTTTCCCAAGTACCTCCAAAATGGGGGGAGTATGGTGGATTGAAGAAGAATTTAATTTGTTGGAGGGCAAGCATCTCCTGAAATGAGGGACTAAGTTGAGAAAATGCTTTCCGAAGTTCTCATTCTCCTCCCTTGAAATTAGTCCCTTGATCAGACAATATTTCTTAGGGCCGACCTCTACGAGCTACAAATATTCGAAAGGCCAGAAGAAAACTATCTGTATCCATACCAGAAAGTAGTTCCAAATGAATACACCGTGTTGTCTGGCATTTAAATATAATGCCCCACCTTTTATCATGTCAGCGACCTACTTTGATGCTTAAAGGCCCAAAACAATCCATACCCATCGACCAAAAGGGAGGCAGTGTTTATCGAAGTCTGGAAATTGGTAGATCAGCCATTCTGGGGACTGAAGGCATACCTTTCCACTTTCTACACTCAAGACATGACCTCTGAATTTTCTTTATTAACTGTCGCCCTCTCAGAACCCAGTATCTCCGACGACCTTGAAGGTCAAGTTAATTTTATTTAATTGTATTTTCTCTATAGCGCCAGATCACAACAGAAGTCATTTAAAGTTACCTTTCCTATAGAACAGGTATATACCTTGTTCTTTTATTAAGCAAACTAAATAGCCTTATGTTATTTATCTTATTTACACGACGGCATGTCATTTCGGTCTCTACGTTATGGTCGCGCTCTCTGTATCACGCACAGCGGAGTTCCGCCCGATACGCGCGCGCGCGCACACACACACAAGTGAGCCCACTCCCACTAGTATTGGTAAATATAAAGCCGCAAAACAATTCATATTTAAAAAAATGAATTCTGCGTGTCTCTGTGTTAATGAATGTTTTTCAATCAAAGAAGGGCCCAGCACTGGTCCAGGTAACAAATATGCATTCAAACTCTCACCTTGATACTGATAGGAACAATTGAATACCACACGATGCTTGCCATTATGTTCCACAAGATGGTGGGGAATGTACCAGGCTTCCTCACCTAATCCAATCTCATTGGACTTCAGTTTCTTCACACATCCAGCTTCAATGAGTTTCAGATGATGCCAACCCTGAAACAACATACAGAACTACCACATTTTGCTATAAGTTTGATTGCATCATATAATAATTGCTGTTAATAGTGTTCATCGTCTGTTAAGCTAGAATAAATTGATTATTACGTTTTAAATATGGTTATTTTTCTTACAAAAATGCATCGATTCGCTACAGGAGGCCTTTGTTCACCCCCCGGAGCCGTGTGAGACATTTTTTTATGGATGGGCGCTTTTTATTTCACTTCTTTTGGACTGAAGCACTGCAGCCCCCACTGACTGCAATGATGGAGCTTGGAATAGCCAGGACAATTTTTAATATAACTCTGACTGGATTCGTCTGAAAGAAGAAAGTTATATACACCTAGGATGCCTCGGGGGTGAGTAAAACACAGCCTAATTTTCATTTTCGGGTGAACTAACCCTTTAATGTCAAATCTGTGCTAGAGTTCCAGTTAGTGTACTGTTGCTGTGCTCCCGCCTAGAGTGTTAAACCCAACTCTCAATATTGCTGACTTTTTTGGTAGTTCTTTATTTAATATTAGTTAAATTGACTGTTTTATCATTTGTAGGGAGGAGGGTGCCATTTTTATTTTGTTAATTATTTTCTCCAGTTTTTGGGTAAGTTAGGTAGTTAAGAAAGTGTTATTGTCTTTTTGTTATTTTTATTTTTTCCTGTGTTAGGTAAGTTAAATTTAAAATTGAGTAAGATACTGTTTTGTTTGTTATTTTGGCTATGCCCCCTCCTGAAGCCTTTTTGCTTTGTTTCTGTTATTCCTTTATGTAATAAATCAAATTTGTAGTGGATCTTTAAGAGGTTGGCAGTGTTCATTAGGGCTGGGACTGGGATGAGAGACATTTTTTTATGGATGGGCGCTTTTTATTTCACTTCTTTTGGACTGAAGCACTGCAGCCCCCACTGACTGCAATGATGGAGCTTGGAATAGCCAGGACAATTTTTAATATAACTCTGACTGGATTCGTCTGAAAGAAGAAAGCTATATACACCTAGGATGCCTCGGGGGTGAGTAAAACACAGCCTAATTTTCATTTTCGGGTGAACTAACCCTTTAATGTCAAATCTGTGCTAGAGTTCCAGTTAGTGTACTGTTGCTGTGCTCCCGCCTAGAGTGTTAAACCCAACTCTCAATATTGCTGACTTTTTTGGTAGTTCTTTATTTAATATTAGTTAAATTGACTATTTTATCATTTGTAGGGAGGAGGGTGCCATTTTTATTTTGTTAATTATTTTCTCCAGTTTTTGGGTAAGTTAGGTAGTTAAGGAAGTGTTATTGTCTTTTTGTTATTTTTATTTTTTCCTGTGTTAGGTAAGTTAAATTTAAAATTGAGTAAGATACTGTTTTGTTTGTTATTTTGGCTATGCCCCCTCCTGAAGCCTTTTTGCTTTGTTTCTGTTATTCCTTTATGTAATAAATCAAATTTGTAGTGGATCTTTAAGAGGTTGGCAGTGTTCATTAGGGCTGGGACTGGGATGAGAGGCTCCATGTGGACTTTCCTTTCATTGTGTTACGTATTCCTCAATTTCCCTAGATTAATTACAAAACGGGATCGTGACAATACACACAATTGTTTGAGGCATAAATTCACAATTCAGAGAAAAACATGTCAGAATTGTGAGATATAAACTCAATTGCAAGAAAAAAAGTCAGAATTGTGAAATCTAATATTCTTTTTTTATTATTTTGGGGCAGAAACTAAAAGAATTGTGAGATGCAAACTCAGAATTATGAGAGAATCTGAGAAAGTCTGAATTGTAAGATATACAGAATTGTGCATAAATAAAAAATAAATAAATAAATGCAAGTTCTAATCAAACAAACAAATAAATAAATAACCTCTCTCTCTCTTTGGCAGAAACAGGCTTCCATAGAATTGGAATTACTATATTTTAAAGATACATAATCATCAGCATAAACGAGTCTCAGCAAGCTATGTGGGTTTTGCCTGATAGATTCACTAAAGGCTAACACAAAACTGCTAATGAGAAAGGTGACAGATGACCGGCCGTGTTCAGACATATTTTGATTTATAATGACAGAGGTGGCTGAATGTGCAGAAATAATTTTAATCAACTTCACGAGTAGGTAAAACTGATTCTCCTCTCGGCAACATCACATGCAGTCAATCAGTGAGATGCAGAAGGCAGCAGCTGAGACCGAGGTAACCCCGTTTCAGTGGGTTAACAGAAAGCAGTTTGGACATCTGTCTGGTTTGAGAAACTGAAGCTGAACACTAATAGTAAATGGCTGATTCAAACTTCTTAAGCCAGCACAAAGCAACTGTGCCATTAGATAGCATACTATTGTTATTTATAATGTCAGCCATGCTTTCATGCACCCAAAGAGTCCATTCATGATCTTCTCTATAACCCCTAACACTGAACTAGTTGTTTTCGGTTCTATACACTGAAAAATAAAAATTGGTATAGATTTTACAGTGAAACAATTTTCACTCAAACATGGCTAGTAAAGTTCACAATTAATTAAAAAGAAATGGCAAGTATCACACTGATTTAATCATAATTCAGAAAAACTTAAATAGTATTTTCTTAATGTACTCCGATAATCTTTTTATTTGCAACTCGTTTATTTACTTTTGTTTGCAGTGTACCTTTAAGACGTCCATTTATGTTAAAATGCAACCATGCTTTATACGTACATTATTGCACAATACATTAAATGCATTAAGCAGGTATTTTCATTGAAAGTAGTTCACAAATAAAGAATCAAACAAAGTGATTCATTCTATGAAACATATTGAAAAGTAACATGAAAAGTGTTGTAATAGGTTCCAAGATTGCTTAGATGAATACAGGCTAGAATAGAGACTGGAAGTAAGAAAAAAAGTGAAAGAAATACAGTGCATTCACAGAATTCAATCAAGTGCTCAGGAAAAGATGCTTTTTATGTTTCTTGAAAATTGCAAGGGTATTATAAACAAAAACTAGAAAGATTAAACTATAGCAGATACTGTGTTTGTGTGTGCATGTGTGTGTATACTGTGTGTGTATACTGTGTGTGTGTGTGTGTGTATATATATATATATATATATATATATATACAGTGCCTTGCGAAAGTATTCATATCCATTCTTTTTTTCACGTTTTATGTTGATGCCTTATGTTAAGCTGCTTTAAATTCGTTTTTTTTCCCACATCAATGTACACTCTATACACCATATTGACAAAGCAATAACAGAATTGTCACAACTTTGTCAATTAATTAAAATATAAAATAAACTGAAATAAGTACATTGCATAAGTATTCATACCCTTAACTAAATATTAAGCTGAAGCACCTTTAGAGCCTCAAGTCTTTTTTGTTTGATGCGACAAGCTTTGCTCATCAGCATTTAAACTGCTTTAAATGACTTTTTTTCCACATCAATCTACACTCCATACACCATACTGACAAAACAGAATTGTCACAACTTCGTAAATGTTAAAATATAAAATAAACTGAAATAAGTACATTGCATAAGTATTCATACCCTTAACTAAATATTAAGCTGAAGCACCTTTAGAGCCTCAAGTCTTTTTTGTTTGATGCGACAAGCTTTGCTCATCAGCATTTGGCAATTATATGTCATTCTTCTCCTTGCCTCTTCACCTCTTAAGCTCTATCAGGTTGGATGGGGGCAAACGCACATTTTCTCCAGAAATATTTGATTGGGTTCAAGCTCAGGCTCTGGCTGGGTCACTCAAGGACATTCACAGAGTTGTATAAGCCACTTTTGCTGTATTTAGATTCATTGTCCTGTTGGAAGGTGAACCTTCTGCCCAGTCTGAGGTTCTGAATGCTCTGGACTGGGTTTTCATTAAGGCTATCTCAATATTTTGGTGCATTGAGCTTTTCTTCTACTCTGATGTGTCCCTCAGTCCCTGCCGCTGAAAAACAGCCCCACAGCATGAGGCTGCTACCAGCACACTTTACTTTTGGGATGGTATTCTGCAGGTGATGAGTAGTGCCTGGTTTGCTTCAAACGTGATGCTTGGAATTGAGGTTCATCAGACCAGAGAATCTTGTTTCTCACAGTCTAAGGGTCCTTTAGGTGCTTTTTTTTTTTGTTGCAAATTCTAAGTGTGTTTTCATGTGTCTACACTGAAGAGAGGATTGAGTCTTGCCACACCGCCATAAAGCCCAGATCGGTGGAGTGTTGCAGTGATGTTTGTCCTTCTGTAGGTTTCTCCCATCTGCATATATGATCATGGAGCTCAACTAGAGTGACCATCAGGTTCTTGGTCACCAGTCTAGACAAGGCCCTTCTCCATCAGTTGCTCAGTTTGGCCAGGAGGCCAGCTCTAAAAGAGTTCTAGTTATTTCAAACGTCTTCCATTATGGATAATGAAGGCTAAATGATTCTGTGAACCTTCAATTTGAGCTAAATTTCAACTGTCCCAGATAAGGGTGTGAATACTTACGCAATGGAATCATTTAAGTTTTTTATTTTTAATAAATTTGCGAAGATGTTAAAATCCTGTTTTTTGCTTTACCATTATGGTGTATGAAGTGTAGATTAATGTGGAAAAAAGTAATTTAAAGCAGTTTAACATAAGGCAACAACATAAAACGTGGAAAAAAAATGAAAGGGTATGAATACTTTCACAAGGCACTGTGTATGTATATATATATATACACATTAATGTATATACATTATATACATTAACTGCACTACTTTTTTAGCAAACATTGTGCAAAGTTCATTCAGTGCATTCACAGAATTCAGTCAACTGCTCAAGGTTTTTTGAAAATGGCAAGATTATTATAAACGTAAACAAAAATGATAAAAACTATAGCAGATTAAAATAAAAACACAAAAAAGATAAAAAAAAAAATGTGAATGCTATACTGAACACCCCCCCCCCCAAAAAAAAAACAGATAATATATAAACTAACTTTGCAACATTAAAATTAACTGAAATCCCCCCTCTAAAATTAATAAATAAATTAATAGACATTCAAAATGTAAAAATTAATTAATTAATTAATTAAAAATTAAAACTTTCAAAATAAATATTTCTGCTAAGTCGCAGTCAGCTTAATATTTTAATATGAGTAGTGATGTGTTAATGTATGTGACATCAACACTTTGATGATACTTGATGAACTGGGGATTGTGTTGTGCATGTTAGAGTATGTCTATACATCATAAACTTTCAGCAGATCATTATAAGTATGCCTTCAGATATCATAATCATCCCTTTTAAAGGGATAGTCCACCCAGAAATGAAAACTCTGTATCTGATTTACTCACTCTCGTGTTATTCCAACTTTTACAACTGGCTTCCATGGATCACAAAAGGAGATGTTAGGCATCATGTTAGGTACTGACAGCTCCAATAAGCATTCACTTTCACTGCACTTTATATGTCATACAATGAAAGTGACTGCGGGTGTCATTCTGCCAGACATCCACTTTTGTGTTTCACAGATGAAAGTCAGTCATACGGGTTTTGAACAACATGAGGGTGAATAAATGACATAATTTTCATTTTGGAGTGAAGGATCCATTTGATGCCTTCAAGACTGTACAGCACTACTCCTAAATGTGCCCAATTTGTTGCGTGAATTTATATTTTAGTTTGCAGATAAATAAGTGCATGTGCTATAATTTGAGTGTCATTGATGCCTATCAACCCTAGCCAACAAATTACATTACTTCTTAGAAGAATAAAAAGAAAACATCTGGAAAATTGTTCTTATGAAGTCTGGATCTGGACAAATCGGCCGTGGCCTGACATAAAAGGCATCAAGTGGAGGTCATGTAATAAAAGCTCGATTGGTGCCTTTGATCTGCCAGCGAGCAAATACCCCGCAGGAGCGGAGACACTTTCTTCTGGCTTTTATTTTTTATGTCATTTTTGTGACCACTTATTATTGAGTTTTACTGCACCATCTCAAGGGAAATCTATTTAGAATGGCGCCCATCGGTTAGACGATTCACCCCCGATACTTAATGATGTCTGATGGGAAAATATTTGTAAAAAGCTGTTCACTAGCTGGCATCAGACATCATTTGTACCTTTAAACCTTTAAATTTGTATATGACATGACACACTACAATATGTATTTGCAATGCAAAAGATGATGGCACTAAGGCTGAAGTGCATTTGGTAGAAATTAATAAAAATTAATATGTCATTAATGCACAACCTTGCTTAACTAGTGGCAAATATTAAAAACACACTAAATTGTTTGCATATTCTGATATGCACCATTGGAAATGTACAGTCCCTAGTGGAGCAAGACGTAGTATTGTTAAAGGAATAACCTAAAATTGAAAAACTGCTTTTAAAAATAAATAAATAAATTACTCACCCTCAGGCCATCCAAGATGTAGATGAGTTTGTTTCTTCATCAGAACAGAGTTGGAGAAATGTAGCATTGCATCACTTGCTCATCAATGAATCCTCTGTAGTGAATGGGTGCCGTCAGAATGAGAGTCCAAACAGCTGATAAAATCATCACAATGATCCACAAGTAACCCACACCACTCCAGTCCATCAACTAACATCTTGTGAAGTGAAAAGCTGCATGATTGTAAGAAACAAATCCATCATTAAAGCATTTTAACTACTACTGGTCAAATATGGATTCCATAATGCACAATAACACTTCCTGTAGTGAAAAAGTCCATCGACCGTTGTCCTCTCACATTCAGATCCACCCACATATTTGCTGTGTGTTTGTAAGAAAAAAAAAACCTAATTAAGATGTTTTTAACTTCAAACCATTGCTTCCAGCTAACATGTGAATCCATAATCAATAATATTGCTTTCATCAGTGGAAAAAAGTAATCTCGTCTGAATCAGGAGAGAAATATGCACAAATCATGCACAGTTTGCGAGACAAAACATAAAAGTCAATGCAGCCATAAACTGCGCTCAATGTTTTAATGTGAGAAGACAAAAGAAGAATGTACTTTTTCATCATTTCGGTGCATGTCTCTTTAAATGATGATGAGCTAATGCTCACCTCACCCCTCACTTCTGTTTTTGTGTATTCAGTGGCACGCTACCACCAAAAACAAAACTGATCCACTGCGTCCATAAAAATATGCTAATACGGGACAGTCTGTCAGCGGTCGTGGGCGGGGCTTGCGCAGTCTTGATAACTGAGACTGTTTAGGTTTATAGGGGATTTAAAAAAAGGAGTGAATGGATTTTTATCATTGGTTGACACATTTATATGCGAACACCATGTAAAAGTGAATTTTGCATCCAATACCCCCTTTAAAATGTCTTAATGATGGATTTATCAGCTGTTTGGACTCTCATTCTGACAGCACCCATTCACTGCAGAGGATCCATTAGTGAGCAAGTGATGTAATGTTACATTTTTACTTTCATTAATAAAGATAGTGCATGTTAACTAATGTTAACAAACCAGACCTTATTGTAAACTGTTAATATTATTAATTCTCATCTGACTAGTGCAAAGCAAAAAGGTCACTTTCCCAGTTACTGTTTTCCAAGATCAACATAAACCTACAGTAATTCAATCAACACATTTCATCCGTGCGCAGTGGCAGAGATTTATGGCCAGACCTTTCATGGAAGCTGGACTTCACACGACGTGCCCCGTCACAGTGGCCCAAGGCAGGCAGAAAAATAAGACTGACCTTTTCCCAGTCCGCTACACTGGGATAAGTTCATAGACTTCAGCGTTAGGGGCAGAACGGGTGAGGGAGAGCTGGAGAACTTCAAAATGCACAATCACTTCACAAAAGGAAAAGAAAATCTGCACTTAAAAGACAAGAGATTGAAAAGGGAATACAGTGGGACGATAGGAAGCCGTTTGGGGTTTTGACCGCATGACTTTTTATATTATACTGCAGTGCTTTCCGAAACATGTTTCAGAAAAATGCAATTCCAAGAAAACTGGAATAAAACAGATGGTACAAAGAAAGTTATTGTTTAGATTAACAATGTTTTGATGTTTTAATATCAGGCAAAACAAAAGAATTCATTAGTTTGAATGTGGCACTAATTTAAAAGTGAAATGTTTTTTATTACATACTTAATTAGATCATACCGGCAAAACGGCATCGCTGACAGAGATCTGAACTTATTTCAGTTGACTCAGAGACAAAAGAGAATAAGAAATACAAGGCTGTTCCCTCAAATCATGCCAAAACATAGATCAATATGACTCATTTTGTGTAAACAAGACCTCTCTCTCTGCCATCAAAGCGCTACATGGCGAGAATTGAAATAAAGATCTATTGTCTCACCTCATAGAGATGTGAAGGCTTTCCTCTGAGTCAGTGTGAGCTTGTTAAGTCAGACACATTTGTACAAATTTGCTGTGAGAACTGACAGATAGAGAGAGGCTGTTCAGACGCTCTTCATTGGCCTGTCATAAAACATCTTGAGC
>NW_015651514.1:270704-276135 GCF_001515625.1 Sinocyclocheilus rhinocerous | reverse complement strand
AGTGAATGGGTGCCGTCAGAATGAGAGTCCAAACAGCTGATAAAATCATCACAATGATCCACAAGTAACCCACACCACTCCAGTCCATCAACTAACATCTTGTGAAGTGAAAAGCTGCATGATTGTAAGAAACAAATCCATCATTAAAGCATTTTAACTACTACTGGTCAAATATGGATTCCATAATGCACAATAACACTTCCTGTAGTGAAAAAGTCCATCGACCGTTGTCCTCTCACATTCAGATCCACCCACATATTTGCTGTGTGTTTGTAAGAAAAAAAAAACCTAATTAAGATGTTTTTAACTTCAAACCATTGCTTCCAGCTAACATGTGAATCCATAATCAATAATATTGCTTTCATCAGTGGAAAAAAGTAATCTCGTCTGAATCAGGAGAGAAATATGCACAAATCATGCACAGTTTGCGAGACAAAACATAAAAGTCAATGCAGCCATAAACTGCGCTCAATGTTTTAATGTGAGAAGACAAAAGAAGAATGTACTTTTTCATCATTTCGGTGCATGTCTCTTTAAATGATGATGAGCTAATGCTCACCTCACCCCTCACTTCTGTTTTTGTGTATTCAGTGGCACGCTACCACAAAAACAAAACTGATCCACTGCGTCCATAAAAATATGCTAATACGGGACAGTCTGTCAGCGGTCGTGGGCGGGGCTTGCGCAGTCTTGATAACTGAGACTGTTTAGGTTTATAGGGGATTTAAAAAAAGGAGTGAATGGATTTTTATCAACGGTTGACACATTTATATGCGAACACCATGTAAAAGTGAATTTTGCATCCAATATCCCCTTTAAAATGTCTTAATGATGGATTTATCAGCTGTTTGGACTCTCATTCTGACGGCACCCATTCACTGCAGAGGATCCATTAGTGAGCAAGTGATGTAATGTTACATTTTTACTTTCATTAATAAAGATAGTGCATGTTAACTAATGTTAACAAACCAGACCTTATTGTAAACTGTTAATATTATTAATTCTCATCTGACTAGTGCAAAGCAAAAAGGTCACTTTCCCAGTTACTGTTTTCCAAGATCAACATAAACCTACAGTAATTCAATCAACACATTTCATCCGTGCGCAGTGGCAGAGATTTATGGCCAGACCTTTCATGGAAGCTGGACTTCACACGACGTGCCCCGTCACAGTGGCCCAAGGCAGGCAGAAAAATAAGACTGACCTTTTCCCAGTCCGCTACACTGGGATAAGTTCATAGACTTCAGCGTTAGGGGCAGAACGGGTGAGGGAGAGCTGGAGAACTTCAAAATGCACAATCACTTCACAAAAGGAAAAGAAAATCTGGACTTAAAAGACAAGAGATTGAAAAGGGAATACAGTGGGACGATAGGAAGCCGTTTGGGGTTTTGACCGCATGACTTTTTATATTATACTGCAGTGCTTTCCGAAACATGTTTCAGAAAAATGCAATTCCAAGAAAACTGGAATAAAACAGATGGTACAAAGAAAGTTATTGTTTAGATTAACAATGTTTTGATGTTTTAATATCAGGCAAAACAAAAGAATTCATTAGTTTGAATGTGGCACTAATTTAAAAGTGAAATGTTTTTTATTACATACTTAATTAGATCATACCGGCAAAACGGCATCGCTGACAGAGATCTGAACTTATTTCAGTTGACTCAGAGACAAAAGAGAATAAGAAATACAAGGCTGTTCCCTCAAATCATGCCAAAACATAGATCAATATGACTCATTTTGTGTAAACAAGACCTCTCTCTCTGCCATCAAAGCGCTACATGGCGAGAATTGAAATAAAGATCTATTGTCTCACCTCATAGAGATGTGAAGGCTTTCCTCAGAGTCAGTGTGAGCTTGTTAAGTCAGACACATTTGTACAAATTTGCTGTGAGAACTGACAGATAGAGAGAGGCTGTTCAGACGCTCTTCATTGGCCTGTCATAAAACATCTTGAGCGGCAAAAACTGCTTTTCAGGACTCACGTTTTACACTGAGGCTACGTCCACACGAAGCCAGAGCTTTCCCTATCCAATCTTTTTTTTCCCCCTCATCTCAAGAAATATCTGCGTCTACACGAAACCACGAAACCGACACAAAACTATGTAGTATACATGCCAGACCAGCATGTGGCGCTGTAATTCTGCCACAGAGATACACTAAAAACGGAGAAGAAGACTTGGACTATGCGCATAAACCTTGCGCGCGGTATACAAACGAACATGGAACAATACATTTATTAATCTGTGTTAATGTTAGTTAATAAAAAGACAATCATTCAGTGTTTGTTCATGTTTTTGTTGCTGTTACGTGACGTAGCGGTGTCTGACTAGGGGCGAGACGTGGGCTGATGACGTCATCGTTTCAGAAAATATACGGATTCGCTGTCCACACGAAAACACAAGGGTGGCGTTTTCAGATTTATCCACCCTGGGTTTCAAAAAATATCAGTTTCACTCTCCCAAAAGGCCGAATCCATCTGGACAAAACGCCTATACGATACAAAATGTATGCATATAGAGCTAAACGCGTCTCCGTGTGAAAGGGGGCCAATTTCAAGTGGTGATTTTCAAGTGGTGACATGTCATTGTTGGCTAAAAATAAGACTATTAACAAACATTTTTGTTGGCTAAAATAAAGCTGAAAAAAATATGAATATTATAAATATAAATATTTAATGATTTAAATAAATACATAAATAAATAAAAGACAAAAGCACATAACAAAAAAAAATGTTAACTGAAATAATAGAAATATTAGATGAAAATGAAATAAACAACCGAAAATTAGAAATGTTGCCTTGGCAATTAACTGAAATAAAGTAATAAAATATACTAAAACTAAAGCAAGCAAGCAAAATAAATAAATAAATAAACCTAATAATAAAAAATAAATAAATAAAAATGACATAACTGAAATAAAATGTAAATATTAGATGAAAATGTAAAACTTACATAACCAAACATTAGAAATGTTGCCTTGGAAACTAACTGAAATAAAGTACAAGTACTAAACTACAAAAAATATTTAAAACTAAACAAACAAACAAGAAAATCCAAATAGAAACATTTAAAAACAAATAAAAATGATAAAAGCTCTTAACAAAATAACTAAAATTTAAGCTCAAATTAAAATGAAAACTCTATTGTACAAAAGTAAACAATATGTCATTAAAAGTCTAAAAAGAAATGCATTTATATTTTTAAATAATTTCTAAATGAGAAGACTTTTATTAGTTTGAGCAATTTATTTTTAAATATCTTATTAATTTTCATGACGTTGTGGTCAGTACAAACATGTTAGTTTCAGGTGGTATTTTCTTGTACCTTGTATAGTTTTTGGCCCACATAAATTATACCCAGAATTCTGCTCATGATGTATGCTTGTTTTTCCTGAAATCTCACCTCAGCGGACCATCTCTCTCCAGGACCTGCTGAGAAAACATCCCATACATCAGCTCTGGCTTACAACGCAGTTAATGGCCCATCAACAGGCCAGTTCCTCTCCGGCCGGACCAGCAAGGCTGGCTGCATTCGAATGATTCACTCAATTCTAACACCAGGAGAAAATCACTTATATATATATATATATATATATATTATTTCAGCTACATTTCTATCTTTCATTTAGTTTAAATTGAAGTACTAAAATAACAAACTAAAAATAACATTTAATAAAAAATAAAAAAGCACATAACAAGAATCGTTTTTGTTAAATGAAATAAAGCTTAAATAATATATAAATATTAGATGAGAAAATAAGAAATGTTACATTGGAAAGTAACTGAAATAAAATGCTAAAATACAAAAAATACTAAATTACTAAAACAAACAAACAAATATCTTAATATAAATGAACGAACGAACGAACGAACGAATGAATGACACACCTAACAAAAATGTTTTTGTTAACTAAAATAAAGCTAAAATAAAATAGAACTATTACATGAAAACTTAACCAAAATTTGAAATGTTGCATTGAAAACTACTGAAATAAAATACTTACATTATAAAATTACTAAAACAAACAAACAAATCTTAATAGAAACAAAATAATTTAAAAATGACAAAAGCACATAACTACATTGTTTTTGTTAACTCAAACGAAGCTGAAATAAAATACAAATATTAGATGAAAATCTTGAAAATTACACGTTGTCTTAAAAACTAACTAAAAGTAATACAATTACTAAAACTTAAACTAGAAAATGTAGTAAATTAGATTTTAATAAAAAAAATTTAAAAACAACAAACTAAAACTAAAATGTTAAAAAACGTAATAACTTTGAAATATTATAACATTACTAAAACTAAAATTAAAGTGAAATCATAAAATATAAATTTTCTAATTCTAAATATTAACAAAAACTATAAAAAGATAGTTGCTGAGTTTCATGTTGGATCAAATGTGCATTTTTATAGAATTGCACTGTATTATAGTACTCATATTATAGAACTATTTCTTAATACTATACAAAAACTTAAGTTTGACCTCATGAAATTAGAGTTTTGTGTCTTAAAAGCCACTTACACACTAAAAACCACTAAAGGAATGTTTGATGAAAAGAATTGTGTAAAATCAGACCGGCAGAACCCTTTGGTGAACTTCTAGACGTCTTTTCAAACAGGACTTCAGTTTTCTGAAGAACTAAAGAGGGAACTGTGCAGAAACTCTAAAGACTATCAACGGTCCCCTTCAGGAACTCTTTCATTAGAAAAATGTTTTTGAAGCACTTGAAATACAAACTAAAGTTACTCAAGTATGCTACAAATACCAAAAGATGCTTGAGGCCCCCTTAAAATGGTCTCTAGGTGTTCTCCAGAGGGTTTCACCAGTCTGGGAATCTGAAAAACCAGCTCTCTGATATAGCATAAACTCTTGTTTTTGTGAAATATGACTGGGACATTTTCTTGACAGGTTTTGTGACATTTACCTCAACACAGGAAAGAAACTAAAATATTTCATGGGCTCTTTAAGTGGCAATTCATGCACTCATGTTTGTTAGAGCTTTTCTTACTTACTGCACTAATTACTGTTAGATGTAGAGAAACTTCAGCCAAAACATTAATTTATTTATGTACTCTCCCCAGATTTGACATGATGCTTATTTTCATTTGCTAATTCTCAGAGCAGACAGCACTTTCCTCAAAAAATCGGAAAGCATCTTACTAATTAAGAGTGAGAAAAACTGCTTTTTTTTCTAGTTAATATACTGCAAAACTGTCCTATTCTCAAGAGAAGGCAAACTATGTACAGTCACATTCATTTAACAAAGCAAAATAAAGATGGCTTTAAAAGGCCCATATGGTGAAAATATGTTTTTTTTTTTTAAATAAATGTCAAAATATAAAAAATGTCCATGTGCTTTTTAAATATATTTACATAAATATGAGCCCATACTATATATATATATATATATATATATGTGTGT